>NC_134462.1:115762936-116055436 GCF_047948215.1 Lycorma delicatula
AATATTTAAATAAAACCTGATCATTTTACTTCAAAACAAGATGTAATTTTGTTTGCGTCTAAATGATATCATTTTAAATTAAAATTTTATAAAATTAAGTTTATTTTTTTATTTTATTTTTTGAAATTTGTATAATACATCTTCAATAAAATTGTATATTTCGATTTTGTAATAAAAATTACATTTCGGGATGTTAAAATAAGAAAATATAATTTTATATGACAGCGTAGACAACTAGTTTAGCATTCAATGCGTGCATAACAATGTTTGTTTACGTGATATCTAATCTCTTTCAGCTTCAATGATTTAGTCGCAAATTTCCGATTTGATATTCAATATGGCATCCGAATTTATGTTCTATCAGCAAGCTTTTCACAAGAACCATTTGAAAGGAATTTTCTTTTTGTTCTTACGTTTTTTTCTTTTTTACTTAAAAAAATAAAAAATTGTTATATATTAAGATGACATATTTACAAAGTATTCATTTTTTTTCTTTAATCTATTAAGATAATATTAAGCATTATAAATTTAAGTATTTTTACCAAAACATATTTTATAATTTATCAGAAAAGAAAAAAAAATATAGACTGCTCAGAGAAGAAAGAAAAGATCAAGTTAAACGTTTAATATTCTAGAAGTAATTTTGAATTATTCACGTTGAGTTAATTTTCTATTATCTCTTATTTTAAAATTATACAATTATAATTTTTCGCTGAATAAAAAAAAAAGAATACTTTCTATTGAAATTAATGCAGTGGATTCTGAGTATCGGATCATTTCGACCAGGACAATATGGCCCTATTAAGTTGATACTAACGAAAAATCAGGAGATGTACGCAAATACAGTACAGTACACACTAATTATTAACTCGATTTAACCTCTTATTATTCAGAATTTTATTTCTAATACAGTATTAAAGTTACATAAATATTACTACTAAATTACAAAATGATTAAACTGATTTTAACAAAGAGCATGGCTTGATAAAGAAAAGATATAAAGATATTACAAGTCAAAATATTTACTGCCTTTTACGGTCAGTAAAATACAAAAATATCTACTTTAATGTCTCTTCCTTCAAGAAAAAATTCTTATATTTCATTCTGTCGTCTCAGTTTCATTACCTGGCTATCTAAAAATCTGGCACAGACTATAGTTTTGTTAGCAAGTATCTTTCACTATCTTCTTGTATAAAATTCTGCTTAAACCCGTCAATTATTTTTTATTATATCTTTTGTAGATATGACTTGCTATGAATTGTCTTCATTATCTTAAACTTTGTCCGGTTTTTGAGTAAACCTTTTGATTACTTTGTCATCGATTCTAAATAACTTGAAAGAATTACGTATGTGCTGACCTGTACGTAAAACCCTTTTCTTCTAGCGATTAAGAAGTTATCTACCTTTCTGTAGTGTTTAAAAAACAGTTAAATGACATAGATTACTTATAAAATTGCATTATTTTACGAGTAAAATAAATAAACACATGAAATAATGGACCTTATAAGCGGCGTTTTGGACCGTTACACCGGGGTAATTTTATATGAATAAAATTACGATGTATTTCTGTTTTTACAAAACTACCCAAAATAAACGGCTGTCTCGATTATTAGATTGGTCCTATTAAGTCGAATTCACTACATTAAATAACGGGTAATTTTAGTAAAACTACTCGTCAGTAAGATCACTTTATTCAGTGATTATTTGGAAATAATTTTAGTTAATTTACGAATTTAAAAAGCATATCATTTTTTCAATTTTATAGAAATAACGTTATGTATTATGTAATTTGTTAAGTGTAGGTAGGTATAAACATACACATACCTAAATTCTCATTAAAAATCCTACCTTACATTGCTTTATCAATGTAATCTAAATCAACATGAATCATATCGGAAACTCAAAATTTTTAGTTTTCTTTATTCAAAATTGCATTTCAATGTTTCTGTTAAAATCGCAAGTGTTATGGGAAAGTAATACTTCAAAACTTTTCAGCCATTCGCATTTCATGGCGGGCATATAATCATTAAAATAAGTAAGAACTGAAAAGATATTTTTTACTTCATTCTACTGTATATACTCATACTGTTACTTTAAAACTGGTCGAAACAAACGAAATTTTGACAATATTTAGTAACATAAGTAACAAGTACATTTTAGTTCTTTTTTTAAATTTATAAAGTACATTTTACTTTATTTAGAAACTCATTGTAGGGTGGGCGGGAAGTCCCTTTATACAAGTTATGAAATTATTAGGATAGCAGCTTATCTTCAATGTATCTAAAACTTCTGTGTGGGTGCCACAATTTCAAAGGACACCTGCATGCGCCACCATATCAGGTTGTCCATCCGCAATAACCTATCAGGGATAATCATTTTAAATACTGACCGAACAACGTGTTGGAGCTACTGGTTGTTAACGTAATTGGGTATTTTGCATCTTTTTTATTTACAAAACCCGAGAGTACATTGTCAGGCGCGGTGCTGTCAGGGCTTCTTCCCGGCCAAAGCAATGGAGCCGGTTACTCTACTGACCCACGTCCAATCCAGCGATTCGGAAACATTTCATCGAGGCGTCTGCGGACATTCACGGGATAATGCGCTGGAGCACATCTTGCTGAAACGTATTGATGTCAGCGATCCCTTTTACCGATAATTCTGGAAACAACCACTCGTCGATTATTCTCAGATTTACTGAGGCATCGAAAAAACAAGGACTAAGAAGATTTTCAGCTGTCATTCCGGCCGAAATCATAACATCAGGCGGGTGATAATTGATTTCCTCAAAAAAGTGAGGATTGTCTTTCGACCAGAAAAACATTTCGATTACTCGTAACCGAAATATGTTTTTTTTTTTTTTTATAAATCGCTCACTCCTCTGAGAACATGACGTTTTCTGAAAGCGTTCAAGCAATAACTGAATCATAAACACGTCGATGAAAGTCATTGTCACTCAACTCCTAACTGTGGCTGGACGAAAACTTCTAACTTTCATTCCTTTCCTCATATGAAAATGCACTGTCGATCTTGCAATGCCTAACTCTGCAGAAAGTTTGCACGTTGATATTTTCGACGATCGTTAAATCGATGCCTCCACATCATCATACGTATCAGCTCGAGTGCTCGGCCTCCACTACATGTTGCATCAAGAACTCTTCCCGTTTCAAAAGCCTTCTTCTCCCATATCATTAGACTTTATTGTAATGGAAACGATTTTCCAAAACCCATTCACTATGTTTTACATTGTTTTACCAGTGACTTGATCTTCGTGGACCTAAACGTCACAGTTCGTCACACTAACGAACGGGGTTTGACAGTGAACGCACTCATTTCAGCCAACATTTCACACTCGACTACGACTAAGGTCATCCCACCGCGAATTAACACACCAGACGATCTCTACACGGCTAAACCCTCCCCACCTTTTTCAGCGGTAGTGAGCGATATCAACGGTGAGAGCTGACAGCAGAAGAGCTCGATTAAATTAAATTTACTACAGTTAAAGGGATTTCCCACCCATCCAATAATAATTTACAGTCGTCGTAACTTAATTTTTCATAAATAATATCTTGCATATAATCTACCCAATAAAGAAATTCTATTTTTGTAGAACTGGTAGTAAGTTAACTCCAGTCGCCCTTTTTATCTTTTAGACTAACCCAGTCCCGAGAATTTTATAAGTCTATTTTTATATAAATGTTTAAATCTGATTATATTTGAATGCGGGCCGTGACTATCATACAACATATCTGGGTTAATAAATGGTGATCTACAGTGATAATAATAACAGCAGTTTATTTTATTTTCAAATACGATTAGTTGAATTTAAATTGTATTGATTTTATTAGAACGGAAGATTCCAGTATAAAAACAAAACATTTAACCATAGTGTCTGTTTTTAGCAAAACAAAACTAATTTTATCTTATCTGGTTTAGAATTATTGTTTTTACTGAATTCAGTAAAACGCACAAATAAATAAATAAATTACGAAAAAGACTGAAATCTGATTTTAATTTACAATCGTTGTAAAATAATTTCTTATAATCCGAAAATATTCTTTTAACACCATAAATCTTCCTGATTTTCCACGAATTTAATTACACATTACCTTCAGAATATAACGTAATCATGGCAGTTTCATGGTATCATATTAATTCTACATTTTACTTTCAACAACAGAAAAATATTCGGAGATTTAACGACATGAAAGCAAACTGATTAATTGCAGTTGCGAGCTTTCTTAATTAAATCATCCTACTATTGAATTTATCTAAACAATATACGAGCCTTTGATGTAAGTAACTTTTGAACAAGTAGCCCGACAGGACTTGTCACTCTATTGCGATAAGAAGCTATAATGTTACATCAGCTTTAGACCGATTAATTAAAGGATTGAATTTGGTTATTGATGTAGAAAGCTTACAGCTATCGAACGTTTACGGTTTAGAAGAATTGATAAATTCTTCTCAAGGGTACTTAACAAGAAAGTTTTTATTTGCATCAATTTTTGTCCGATTTATATACGAAACCGGATCAAAAATTGTTATCGCTTATTTCAGTTACTTTACAAAGAATATAAGAGAAGCATGCTATATCTTTGCCGATGAGTCTGGTCGTTTATTCGGTTCAGAACAGGTATAAAAAATTGAGAATGGGTTTATTTTATTTTATTTTATAGGTTTTCTTTCTTTATTCTTGTTTCTTCTTTATTTTTGTTTTGAAAGAGCGTGCAACAAACAGCCTGTCACTAGCCCGGTAAAAATTGGTAGCGCATGAAAAAATGCTTGTCTGGGATTCGAACCCGGGATCTCCGGATGAAAGGCCAAATGAATTGCCTTACTTTACTTTATTTACTTTAATTTAAGTTAATTGACTGAACTTTAACTTACTTCAGCTATTTACAAAGAAACACAAAAAAATAATGTTCTCTTCGGTACGTACCTTATTTATGAAAATTAATAATTTAAAATCTTTTGAAATATTTTTCGTTAATTTAATTAATTAATCGTTAATTTTAAAGTCACATTAATCATTATCTTCACCTGATATTACATTCGAACTTCAATAACTAGAAGGAAACATTTGTTTCGATTTACCGAAATTTGGCATAGCTTTACAAAAAAAACTTTATAGAGATACATTACTGTTCAGTCAGCTAGATATTAAGACAATAAGATAATATAATAGAACACGTAAGCGATCTATTTTACACAGAAAAATTGTGTATTATTGCTTCTACACTTTGTAGTTGAACAGTTTAGTAGATTAATCCTGTACTAAAATATAAACAATAGTAAATGGAAAATACAATAATAATACTGTAGTGTTGCAATAACATCAATACAATCAACTTTTTCTTTTTTTCACTCTCAATAAAAAAAAAGAATGGTGCGTAGGCTTGTTTGTTGTATATTCTCATCACTGATCTCTATATAACTGGATAGAGGATCCTCCACTTATTGGAATTGGTAAAATTTTAAGCATAAACTAGCGCCACATAAATGAGTGGTTAGAACTAAATAAAATGAATCGGTGCGTGTGCAGAGGTTAGTGTAAGAGTAGGGATAAAACCACGTTTTAAACCGATGCAGTAGAAGTGTTCCGATTTTTTATTTTGAATAAAGTGACCTATTTTTATTGCATGAAAAACAATTTATTGCGATTGTGAATAATTATAAATTGAAAATATATTTGTGAGTTTTTCTTTTGGTTATGCGACTTGAGTAAAATTGTACATCTCGCCCTTTAATTGCAATAGACCGAACAAAAATTGTCCAAAAAAGCCCAAAATCCAATAAAAAATTTGGATTTTTAAGCTCTCGTTGAAAGCTTTTCAATGATGTATCATAAGTGGTACTTATTTTCATTGGTTCCAGACTTATAGCCAAATTAAATTTTAATTAATGAAATATTTGGATCTTACAAGGGGAAGGCACTTCAATTCGAATCAGAATTCAACTCCTTTTTTTAACTTTTTTTTTCTTTAATTTAAATATATTGATTTATTAATAATTATTAACCTCTGATTGTAAAAAAAAATTTACGATAAACAATAATTAAATAATAACAATAAAATAAAATTTCGTAAGTTATTAATGAAGTAAAATTTTACGTACTTTTCATTTTAAAGTAAATGTGTTTATGTAATTTAATAGGCGTACAAGGAAGTCATATGTTATCCACACAAGATTTTTTAAAAACAAGCACATGTTATAAAATTTTTAAATCGATAGATTTTCAGTTATTTTTGTGTAAAAATCAAAATAGTACGGTTACCGAAAGAAAAAAAAATTCTTAACTGAAAAAATGAAATTCTTGATAACAATTAAAAAAAATATAGACAAGGACAGAAATTATTTTATCAGAAAATCAATTGTTAATAAAAGTTAAACAACTGTAAAAGCTTTGTGTGATAAGACAATAAAATCAGCTAAGCGTATATTTTTCGATAGTCAAATTAAAATGAATTCCGCCAAAGGCGGATGAATCATGATTGTTCATTTCAGAAGGTTTCTTTGAAAACAGCGAGCTTTTAGTTATTGCGATGAAATAAGCTATCAGTACACTATCATAAGATAAATGGTGAAAAAAAGGATAGTTTTTAAAAATAATTTAACAATAAATAAAAGAAAGTGTAATAGATATATACAATATATTACGTTGTCCAAGGTAATCGTATTTCAAATACTTCTTGCAGTAAAAATGATATTATCTCGTTGTTTTAGATAAAACATATACCAACTTATCCTTAATTTATTAATTTAAAACCGATTAAAATTGAGAGTCATTAGCTGAAATATAAGACTTGTTATTAACGAAACTGCAAGAAAATGGGTCTTCGCTATTTTTTTTTTTTTTTTTTTTTAAATAAAAAGAAAGTTCACTAAGCTCATACTGAATTACCAACAATGTTTAGCATTTAATTATGCCTAGGAATTTTTTTGTACCTAATATATGTATATTTTCTACATATTTCCAGGAAAAATACATTGTTCAAAAATTGCTGTGATGATACATTGTTGTATAAAACAAACAAATTCATAATGAATTTTAATCGGAGGATAAAATAACAAAAAAAAATTATAAATTGAGATTTCCAGAATACTGTTCCGTACATGCTTATCGGTTCATTTCGTTATCACATAATAGTTCATCCTTCTGAATAATTTGTAACACTTCTATTGGTCAAATTTACTAGTTGTACTCGTATTATGGACAGCTGATGAATTCTAAAGTCTGTAAGCCATTATTTTCCAATTTTACATTTCTGTAGATTTATTTAATTTGTAATAATTTACCCGCTTGTTAACTGGTATAGTGATTATGACTTACGTGTAGAAAATTCATTTATTTATTACATTTTTTTAACTTTATGATATCGCCCCATAAGCTTGAAGCTTGTGTGTGGGATGTGGAAATTGAATTTTGTAGGATATGAAAATTGTCATGAATGACCGGGATTCGAACCAGAACCTCCGCATGAAAAACCGAGAGACGCTACCACTCCGCCATGCAGATCGGCTATATTTTTAATTATTAACATCATGTAGAATTTATCATTAGCTAATAATAATAAACTTTTATATAGAGTTTTTAATTATTTAGTCTTATTTTCCTTACAGATTTTAATAACTTAATTTTCTGAAACATATAATGACATGATATTAATTGTAAAAGCAGTACTTTATATCGCAATGCAATACTGAACATGAAACTACACCAAAGCAAAATATATAAGCTTTAATATTTTCAAATTATAAATCAATTTATCATAGTTTAACGGTTTTTTTGGAAACTGAACTTTAGCTTTTCTTACACGTTTTAGATATAACTGTCGGTAAAATCATCAACGGAATTTCAATTTAGTAGATTAAAATTGCTTTTTTGGAGACTGACTGCATCTTCAACTATTGTTTTATGCAGTCGGTCGTTCAGAATATTGCAGATCGTAAAACCTTTTTAAAATTTTCACGGCATTACAAAACCGTTTTTAATTCTTATGTTCTACAACTTCTTTCGGTGTACAAACATCTGCACGGAAATATTTTCATATAAATAGAAATTGAAGTGAATAATTTTAAAACGTGATGTTTAAATTCACGATTTCGAGAGCCTATTTGGCATGATTCCCGCTTTCTTCTAACACAAAACTATTAATTTAATTTTTTAATTTTATTTATTATTCTACCTTTTCAAAAATATAAAAAAAAATACTATTCAAACGAGAATGGGATATGATAAAAATTAAGTTGAATTTGGGGACCCGATTTGTAAATTTATTTGATTAATTTTTACTTGCAATGAATAAAATGTTACATTATATAACAGTAAAAAAAAAAACTTATTTTTAACATAGCTGAAAAAGTAACGAAAATAACAATAACGGGAAAAATCCTTTTATTCTAAAAAATGAATTTTTGTTGCTAGCATTCCTAATTTCTTATTAATGGTAAGTTTTGATGGGCTACCCGTTGCTTAATTTTGGTACATTACCTAACGTTTTAATGATGTATGGATTTTGGGTGTGTGGATTTGTGGGTTAAGGTAAAAATAAAACTATCTAATATTACATTTGGGATATTATACATATAGGTTATTACGTACGCACATAAAATTACTTAATTTTAATCCTTTTTTTAAAAGTTACATTTCTTAATCTTATTTTAAATAATGGTTTTTTTTTACGTTACGCCTTAATAATATTAAAAATATATAAAAACACACGTATAAAAACATTTTAGGAAAAAAATATTGCACATTAATAATGGAAAACAACTCTGTATTATTATTTCGACGTCCATCAAACTGACTCCACCGTAACATAAGTCAAACCATCTTCAAAAAACGGACCCCATAGCAGCTTTATTATGCAGGGAGAT
Organism: Lycorma delicatula; assembly: GCF_047948215.1. NCBI lineage: Eukaryota > Metazoa > Arthropoda > Insecta > Hemiptera > Fulgoridae > Lycorma > Lycorma delicatula. The sequence goes on from NC_134462.1 coordinate 115,771,817, forward strand.
TTTTTAAAGTCAGAGAATTTAATTAATTCAAATCTAACTTCTCGAAACTTATTTCAAAAGTAATCGTTATTCCTCCGACGTCTATAAACTAGAATTAATTTTATCTTCAAAATTCCTGGTAAACAGAAAGTAGAGTGCCGTACATTTTGACAAATAAAACGCGATAAAATTTATATAATATTGATTTCAGATTATATACCGTAGCAAATAATAATTAAACTAACTTAATATATAATTTTATAAATCCTAATATATTATTTTATAAGTAAATTATTAAATGCTTACGAGAAGTAAACTTTCCCAGGCCATCCATCTGATTGGAAGTTTCGCTTTTGTATCGCTGATATAATAATCGGCATCATATTGAGAACAGAACATCGCATGATCTGATATCTTGAGCATATAATTTTTTCCCACCATGCAATTTCTGAAAAATAAAATAAAATAAAATAAATTTTTAATATTAAATTTGTTACAAGAAATTAATTTCATGTTTAATTAAAAAAAAAAAAACAAATACATTTATTTTTTAAACACTGTAGTTTTACGTACCTGGCAGCTAAATCCCTATGTACAACATCAAGTGTTTCCAGATATTTCATGCCAGAAGCCGCTTGAGTAGCGAGGTATATTAGACATCCGTAACTGGAAAAGGAAATAAATAAAATAATATAATTAATACGAATCGAATTAAAATATGTAATATGAAAAATTACAATATTAAACAACTATTATTCTATAAAAAATATTACCGTTTCAACAAATTCAGGTAGATTGTGCTTGCAGTCTCATCAGTTATAACGTTACTTGAATATTAAGTAGTGCACAGATAATATATGCTGCGTAATCACATACATACTAGTCTACAATTTAAATGCACATGCAACATAAATTTTAATGTATTAACAAACCGATGACATATCTCTTACAGTTACAGTGTAAAATGCCGGTATTTCATAGAATAACTACATTATTTTAACAAAAGTCGGTTTAAGGAAATAGTTACTTTATTTTACATTATTAGATAATTATTTCATAAAAAAAAGTTATTCTAATTTGGTTTTATCTTGGGTTGAATTCATCAGCAAGTGAGTATGTGTGTCCTAAAGATTTACGCAAAATACAACTTTACGGTACACCATTTCATGCCCTTCCATTTTAAATTAATTATTTGACGTATAAATAAATAGCCTATTAAAAACTCTCCTTACTCTAACAAAACTATTATGAACGGTCATACAGTTAACTGTTAACAAAATAAAAATGCTGTGTAACACACTCGTAATAAAAAGTATTAATAATATTGGTGTTATTGTGGACTTCTGCACAAATTGTAAAGGTTAAGGAAATACGTTTAATTCGAAAGATACTGTGAATCACCATTACCGAAGCAAAAAATTAAACTAAATATTTGTTTTTAAATATCACTTCATCTTCATTGTAAAAATGAATGTTTTCTCGTTATTAAAAAAATGGGTTAATCAATATATCAATACAATTATAAAGAATGTTTATTAAAAAAAGAATATCAAGATCGAAATTACGCATTGAAATAAATATTAATTAACGAATAAAAAAATTGATCAGAAAACATCAAAACTGAATGACGATATTGAAAAAAAATATACCTACAGTAAAGTTTTTTTTTTCCGTTGGGGGAGGAAAAAGCTCTGCCAGTCGCCGTCAGGCCCGCACTGACGGCAATACGGGAAAGTTAATATTCAACTAATAATAACAACATAAAAATAAATAACAATGTAGAAAAGGTTTTGAAATTAATTTTGGAAGTAAATTCGAGTTAGGGTTAAAGGTAATAATTATTAGCTTTTTTTTAGAATTTGAAAAAGATAATTTTAAAATTAAATAAAACTACATTGTTTGACAAAGTTTTTATTAGGAAATTTACTAAAAATTTTGAAAAAACTAGGAATAAATTTTCAAACTCATTAGTAAAAAAATATCCGACAAATATTATCATCTATTTGAAAAAAAAAATCAATGCAGAGTATTGCAGTATTTCATCAAATTTAAATTATATATTTAATAGAATGTACGATATTTATTAAAATTTATCACGATTAGTTAGTAGAACTGCTATAAAAATATTTAGTAATAACAGAAACAAAATAGGCTATACCACAAACGCTTCGATTGAAACCATCATCAGGAAACATATTAAACAAATTAAAAGCACAGTTACACTGCAGTCGACGTCAAACGTTTCAGCCAGTTTTCATCACAATATCCAAAATATGAATGAAATAAAGCTTGTAAAGAAAATAGGAAATTTACCATGTTTACTATCATAAATATCTGGTATAAAATAAAAATTCACTACCAAATAGTAAATAAATTATGATCACAAAATATACGAGTATAATTCTATTATTTTAAAAAAAAACATTAATTTATTACGTCCTTGTACGAAGTACAAGGACGTAATAAATGTACGAATAATAATTGTCCTTGTACGAAGTACAAGGAAGTATTGTAATCGCGAAAAATTTCGGTTTTCAGATTTCAACGGAAATAACCAATTTGACCATCCCTGAATCCATTTTGACTATTTTCGGCGTGACGTCTGTACGTATGTATCTCGCATAACTCAAAAACAATCAGCTGTAGAATGTTGAAATTTTGGATTTAGAACTGTTGTGACATCTAGTTGTGCACCTCCTCTTTTGAATGCAATCGCCTGGACCAAAATCCAAAAATAAATTGGATTTTGGAGTTTTCTTAACAGCAGTAACGAGCCCTCATTGAGAGATTTTCAATGATATATCATAAGTGGTACTTAATTTCTTTGGTTCCAGAGTTATAGCGCAATAACATTTTAATTAATGAAATATTTTGATCTTACAAGGGGAAGGCACACCGATTAGAATCCGACTTCATTTTCGACATAGTTTTTTTTAAAAATATATTGTTTTATTGATAATTATTAAACTCTGATTGTAAAAAATTTTTTACGACAAATAATAATTCAATAATAAAAAAAAAAAAATATGAAAAAAATTTAATGAAAAATATATGTAATTTAAAAGGCGTACAAGGAAGTCATGTGATGTCCACATCAGATTTTTTGTTGTTTTAAAGTTCAATTCATTATTCAATCTGATACTGTTAACAACTTAATTTACAAAATTTTATTCAAAATTTACTTCATTAAATGTATTTGAAATTTAAAAAAAAATAAAGAATTCAAATAATGCAGTTCCTACTTTTAATAAAATTTGTTTAATTTACTTTATATGTGCTTTCTGATGATGTTTCAAACGATACGGTTCAACATACGTTTCACCTATGAAAATCTTATTTTTATTAAATTTTTAAATTTATTATAATAAAAGGTTTTTAAATTCCTAAAACATATTACCCGTTATATCAAATTGCCAATAAAATAAAAGTAAAATTAAAATTATTTATTCATTTTTTTATCTAAACATACCTAAGCGTAGGATTGTCTTCTTCAGGCCCACCAGCTTGTAACTGTAAAAATGTTGGTAGATCACCAAATTCACAGTGTTCTTGTAGGATGCAATAAGGTTCCTCTTGACTACAAACACCAATCACTCTTACTAAATTTGCATCTTTTAGACTTCCGAGCCATCTAGTTTCACGTAAGAATTCTTGCCTAAAATAAAACACAAAAGGTTGTAGGTAATACATATTTACCTTACATTAAATACAATTTTTTTATGAATATTAATTTATGAACAAACTGTTACGGATTATGGTTTACATTTTTCAATCCTGAAACTGCGAAAATAATAAGTTAAACCCACAAGGTTATATCGTATATAAATGGATTTGTTGTTTATGCAACTAAAACATAACTGTTACGATATTGTTTATATTCCAGGTTGTACACCCCGAGCAATTGTTTTTTTTTTACTTAGTATAAATAACTAAATTATATACTCCTGTGAAAACTTACAGAATTTCCAATTTTAATGTGAAACTCAGTTATCACAAATATACTGTATACATATCTTATTATAATGCGTATTTATATCTTAAACATCACCCTGTCGTTGATAAATTATAAAAGGATGTAGGTCTGTGTTTGCTTCATATGTTTCGGGAAGCATGCGCAGTTATGTACCGTTGCGGTTACTTGCCGGTGTTTCACTCTTTTACCTAAAACCGTAATGTTAATGTTAACGTTAACGTTAACGTTAACGTTAACGTTAATGTTTACGCACGTAATGTGCGTATGCGGAAACGTGTATGTTTGTTATGTATAGAAGCATGTATTCAAACATATATGCATGCACTAACGATGCTAGTAGGGCACCCGCAAGCACATTAATTTCAAGACATAACCTGTCATTCTGTCACAACCACATTTATGCGGTATATATACTGCCAGCCTTAAACAAAGCCAGAAGGCTTATCTAGGTTAAGTTTACAGTGGAATTTGTTATAAAATTAACAAATATCTTGCATATTAATCTGTTTACGTTAATAATACCAGTAACATTATCGTCTATTATTTATTTTTAGAATTCTATTTATTATATAAATATGCAATTGCAGTTTTAATTTGAGCTTGACTAATCGACACGCTATAAAAATATAAACGTTTTAAATTATAGATTGTCGTATAAAAAATTATCGTTGTTATTCTCTAATGAGTTTTATCGGTCTTTAATTTTAGATATAAATCTTTCTACGAAAGCAGAACCTGCAAGTTATACTGTAGGTACAAAACAAAAACCACCTAATCGCCGTCCACTTTTACAATTAAAACAAAATTACAAATATTTGTACATGAAAATATACATAAGTGAAAGCTGAAAAAAAAAATTTCAGAAAACCTTTCTTGAAGTTAAAATAATACATGAAATGTAATTGATCATTGTTTTTTTTGTTTTTTTTTACATCTAACGTAGAAATAGGTTTCTTAAAGGAGTAATTCAACATAAAAATTACGCATTAAATAAAACAGTTGTAACAATAAAAATATCTTGAAAATTCCCACTAGCGGGAGCCTTTATAAAAGAGTTTTTATAAGTTTTTAAGTTATTTAATATGAAATTAATTTATTTCCTTTACGCTAAATTGTTTTTCTAAGAAATATAAAATTACTATGTAAAATAAATAATAAAGAGCGATAAAATATATTAATAAATAAGTTACGGGAAATTAAAGATTGGGCGTTGTAAAATTAAAAAAAAATTTGTTACAACATCGGGCTCGTCGTAAATCAGTGATTTAACAGTCGATTTTCGAAGTCGAAGATTCTGAGGTACGGATTTGAATGCTAGACAGTGGTTAACGGTGTACATTGGCGGTTGGTGTTCAATTAACCACACGTCTAAGGAATTTTCGACCTGAGTTTGTACAAGACTACATTTCATTTATACATGTAATTATATATTATCCTCATCTCATTGCTCTGGCGTGGGGGGGGGGGCATAATATTGTTCACTAGTTGAACAGACTGCAATGTACACTATAGCTCTCAAATTCGATCAGTACTGTACAGCAAAACGAGTTGTTCGATTTTTTAAGTAGCACTACTAAACAAATGATGTGGTAAATTGGAAAACAGAAAAAAAACATAATAGTTTATAAAAAAGTTTTATTTAATTTGATATCGATTTTTTTATTAAACAATTATCATCTAGAGATTTAAAAAATCCACCGAGTATTTTTTTAATTATTATTTTGATTTATTTATATATTTCTATCAAATATATAAAATAAGATATTGAAAAAAGTGTTGAGGGTGTATCAACGACAATTCTTTCATTTTTTACAACTTATAATTGCAGTTATAATGTGATAGTGCAAAGATTTGCACTAGATGATAGATGATAGTACTAGATTTGCACCGGATGTAACTTGGTTAGTAAACTTTGCATTTTATGAAAATATATCTGAGTTTTATCTTTTAGCAGAGAGAACTTGGCAATTTGGAAAACGATTGGGAAAAAAACACAATTTGTTGAAATAGATTTACAAATGCACAAAATAATCTTGCTTGTCTCTGAAGAGTAGAATAGTATCGGAGAAAGCGTGGACAAAACTTGTAGATGCTCTTCATATAGCAGCAGGTAAAATATATTTAAAATATTATAATTTTGTTACCATAGGTACACCATGGAAATTTTCCTCTCTCCTTGAAAATGGTAAAATTGAAATAAAACCGTAGAATGTTCAGACATTTTTTTTTATTGATTTATAAAGAAAATAATCTCAATTTACAATGCGTAGGGCAAAATAAAAAAAATATAATGTACAACCAAATACTAATTATAAATATGTAGAACTAGATAATCAACTGTTGTTTAGCATTACATAGTCACAAAATTAATTTTTTAGAGGCCAAATTTTTTTTTAAATTTCCATGATTAACTGAAATTAGATTGTTGGGAAACCTTTTTTATTAATGTTGATGGAGAAAATTCATCATTAACCTGCAATAGGGGATTCTTTCTGGTCGTATTAAAACGATTTTTAACGTATTAAAAAACGTTTTGTCAAAAGATTTTAAACTTTGTTCAAAGGAGAGGATATGTTTCATTGATTTAAAGGTTCATGCTATCTGTACCAGTATTTTTCGCGATATATATCTTTTATCTTAATCAACCCCGTAAAAGCAAGTTAAAGAAACGTAAATTAGTTTGTTGTGGACAATCTGAGTTGAATTTTTCGGCTGCTTAAATTTTTAAGCTGCTTAACCCTTTTGATTGAGATTACCTAATGCGTCTAGTTTGTAATTTTTACTTTGGTAAACGCTGTGAAAATATTTGTTTCGTAGTAATATTTAAAATGATTTCTTCCCTATATTTTAATCGTTTTATTTTACATATGTATTTAATTTCCTCAGTATAATCTTAAGGTGATTGTCTAATAATCGCAATGGAGATCTATTTTTAGATTTTAAGACGGTTCATTTTAGAAACGATTTTTGAGGGTTTACTTATTTTTCAAGTTATTGTAATCACTTTTAGCTCTTTCTACGTAAATAATGATACGATATTACAGAAATTCAAAGGAAAATTCTTTGTAGAATCATAAATTTATACTAAACTTGCAATAGACAAAAATTAAAAGAAAAACATATAACAAATTACCGAACACAAAAATAAAACTTCAGTTTTTCAAATAAATATATTTAAATTAAAAAATCAAAAACATACACTTATATTTTCAATCGACAAATATAAATAAAAATTTAAATATCACCATCGATAAAAATACATTTCCAATAATTGTTTATATTCAGAATACAATAACTGTTTATATGTTAATTGAATATAACTACGCAGAAACTTACTTGGTAGCTTCATTGCATCCTCTCCAAAGTGATTTTACAACAATTTGTTTCTTATGAAAAGATGATAACCCATTATATTCTGGAACACCTTCTGCTTCACAAAGATGCACCTGAAAAAAATTAATAATTAAATAAAGCAGTAAAAAAAATTAAATTCGCTTTAAAAGATTTAAAGATTTTTAATTGTCGTACAAAATACTAATATTAGTAATTTATATTTAGAAATCTCAATTTATATACATTTTAGAAATGGAGTACTGGACCGGTGACTGGCTTCTTGCTACTTATGAACACGTGGTACACTACCTCTTCCACTGCACTATTATCTTTGAAATACTATTATCGTTGAAATTCGTTTCTTTTTATATGTATGTTCTTGGTCGTTTCTTTTTGCGAGTATTGAGATTCCCGTTTTACCGACTTTTTTATACAGACCATTGCGCTTTGTTAATTATTTTGGCAACGTACTTAAAGGTTTCAGCTCTCAAAAATTTACCGTATTTTATATTTAGTATGAAACTGTTTTTCGAAAAAATATCCCAAACCGGGTTTTTTCCAGTTATTTTCTGTTTTTAAAAAATATTTTGCTAAGATTGCGAGATCATTTGGAAATACAAAGCAATCTATCTTTTTTCTTGGGTTCTATCTTAATATTTTCAACTTTACTTTTATACTCCACACTGTATTGTAAATAATATAATAAAATGTACAAAATACTTAATATTTTTAAATATAAAAAAATAAGTTCGAAAAAAAACAGAAAATATTTTATTAATATGAAAATTATTTACCCAGCTGAACGGCATAAATATAATATAAATGAGAATCGGATATAGATTAATATCTACTTAAAATATAAGTAAAATATGAGCTCAATAGAAAATATATATATAAGTTACAAAAGAAAATTTTAACATACCATTCCAAATGATCCTTCTCCCATTTTTTCAAGGACACGTAAACGATGTCTGGTAAATTCAGGTAGTGTTATCGTTCCTTCTGGAGTTCCTTCAGGTAATTTTAGAGGTGTTAATTTACCAGGTGATAAATGTTGCTCCCTTCTTTCAGACTGAAAAAAGAATTAAATTATTTGAAATAATTATAAATTATAATAGAAGAAGACTGTTAATGTAGAAATAAAATATATAACAGGAATAAATATATTTATTTATATATTTAATTTAACTATATTAAAACAGCAATAATCCTGAAAAACGTTTCATTACTTAAAAATAGTCACGTTTTCCTCAAATATTTTCAATCTAAATACAGTAAAAATCTGATGTATGAAATATAAAAAAAGCAATAATATATAATACATTATTTCTAAAAATTTGTTAAGCATGGCCCGTTAGTATAAGCAAATTAAAGTTAATATATATAAAACCGCTTACCAACAATTGAAATCGAAGCGTTCAAGCGCTTTCGGAATTAAATTTCATCTTCAGGAACTCTCATATTGTCCTATTTGTAATGGTAGTTAAAACTTCACATGTAAATTATAAAAAAATTGTGCTATTTGCTTAAAACGAAACAATTGGTCGTCATATTTATAAAACGCAACAGCTGAGAACACCAAATAGATAGGACATTTATGTTGACATAATTTTATAACATATGACGACCAATTGTTATGTTTTAAGCAACGATCACGGTTTTTTATAATTTACATGTGAAGTTTTAATTACTATTACAAATAGGACAAATATGAGAGTTCGTGGAGATGGAATTTAATTCCGAAAGCGCTTGAAGGCTTCGAATTCAATTGTTGGTTAGCGGTTTTTTGTATATTAACTTTATTTACATAATCTCTACCCGATAATGTTGAATTAAATAAAAAATAATGTAAATTAAGCAAATACGGATGAAAATACCAAATCTGAATAAACTTATTTAATAATGTCTTTTTTGATTAACACAAATAACATTTTAATTTACATTTCTTCCTATTATTTTTTTATTATAATAAAAGTCTAAACGAGCGCGAATGTTTACCTTTTTTTAAATTTTGTTATAGCTTGCTAAAAAAATTCATTTTTGGGCAAGCTAGCTGAAAAATTAAACTGGTAATTCCTACATCAGAAATTATAATTTCATAATGTCATAAGTAGGCTATTATGCTTAGATACAAATAATATAAGAACTACAAAGATTTAAAAAAAAAAATATATTTTTTTTTGCAGTACAACACTGCGGTATGAAAAAAAGAAAAATTAGAAATGAAACATCCAGAGGTTCTATGAAATATATTGTTGCAGAAGAATGTTGAAAATAAATTACATTGAAATGATGAAGTTTAAAGATGAATACACTAAGAGAGCTGAAGGATTTCCCCGTCGTTGACAACCGAATTGGCTTGCATCGGCGAGACGGGTGAGCGGGTTTGTTGTATTACCTAACTAGACGACACCATCCGATTACTAATAGCGTGACACATTTGTGTATGAAATGCAAACACAACAGATTAGTACAATACGATGACTAGTACAGTAGACACAGCTGCGGGTGAGGGCAAACTTTCAGCTCACGTACTGTACGAATGAAGAAATTTTGTGATCTATTTTTAAAAGATATGCATAAGGTTTTTGGGATTAAATAAGATAACCAGGTAAAGTTTGTTTGCTTAAAGGCGGATGTGTAGAAGGTAAAAATGTAGAAGAATAAAAAAATTTAAAAAACTGAAGGACATAGGACGTAATAAGTAATTTGAGATTAGAAGATTAACTACAAAGAAAAAGAAATAAAGAATAGATAAAAACCAGTATAGAATGCTGTTGACTACAATAGAAAAGTCGACATATAGTTATGAAGAGGGCTTGCAAATTTGGATTTACTTGTCGGCCAACCGACCGTCGAGTTCAGAAAAACCATGATTGACATCAAATAAAATGTTAAACTACATTCATTCATACTGCTTATCAGTATTCATTAATTCATGACCTGAGTAATTTAGCAGCGATAATTATTATAAAAGTATATTTTATTTTATAGCTGTCATCAAAGTAAATGTAAATAATTATAGAATATGGAATTATCTTCCAAAATCTTAAAATGGCTTTCACGTTGAACGTTACCTATTTTTTTTTTTTTTAATCTGTAAAAATAAAGAAATCATGTAAGTCTTTTACAACAAAAGAAAAGATTCAATAATATTACTTCTGATCCTATCTCTACGTCTAACTATCCGGTTTTATTTTCTTCTTAATATTTTTAGAGTACAAAGTAAATGGAAAACTCACATAAAGGAAATATTTTATTCGGTAAATGTTTGTTTCGGAAAATCTGCACTATTTGGGAACTGGAGCGGAAGTATTATCCTGATGAAACTGTATTACCTTTTTAAGTATTTTGCATACAAAGAAGAGTATTAAATTTAATATTGTACTCAATATAAAGATTGAAAAATTTATATAAAGAAAGGTTAAATTAAGTATTATTTAATAAAATATTGAACGTAATTATTATATTCAAGTGATTTAATTTTCCCATTATTATTAATAATAAAATAATAATGATAATAATAAATTATTATAAAAACTACACTACATCGGTAAAATAATTGCTTTACTGCACCAAGTCTTTTTTAATACGATGGACCAAAAAAAAAATCACAAAATTGGTCTAGGAGTATATAATTAAAATAAATCGATTTTTTAACTGGAAACTTGAAATTATTACGTAATTTTAGTAAATTCATACAAACTATATATTTTTCCTCCAATTTGGGCCACGGCTGAACGATTGTGTTCAATATTTTCAATTCTGGTTGCGGGTGAAGCTTCTTCTTATGAAAAAGCAAAAGCTTTTTATGAGACTTTTGTAGAGAAATGCAATTTTTTGTTGTAAATATTTGAGCTGGTCGAAACAAAATCAGTCGTCAATCATTACGTATTAACAGTTCTATTAAATTTTCTTGCTTCCACTCTAGGAAAATACACTAACCGCCAGTTGAACTATAGACAAACTGAATTCCTGCTCCTCGGAGAAGTAGTTAGGTATTTAAATTAGCGTCGTTCATCTTCTTTCGCGTTTCCTGGTACGTAATTCGTCGTTTTTAAAATAAAAATTAATTTCTGCTAATGGTGTAATAACGGTTTTACTCAGACGTTTACTGAATCCATGTTAAGAATTTGAGTACCGAATGAATTACAGTAAACTTTGTTCGGCTTGTTGAGAGCAGTTCTGCTTAAGATTCTATTTGGAGAGTTTTACCAATCCGATGGCTGTATAAAAAACTTTACATTGGACTACTTTTAAATATTTGACGCGCCCAGTAATATTCTCATAGACATATTTTTATCAAGATTTTAGCATGATTATTTACAGTAACGGTAGCTATTATATAAAATTAACCTGTATTTGGAAATATACATCAGTAAATCCTGTGGAATCTCGATCTCTCGGTGATTTTAATCTCCATCTCTCTCTAAGCAGCCCGAGCTTTTAAGGTTTGGTTTACATGTCGAGATAATATCTGTTGATTGACTATTTAAGATTTTCATATGATAAAAAAAAAGGGACGACTAACTCCAGGTTCCTTTTACCGTTCAATTCAGTAATTTTTGAACTTGTTATTCCATAATTCGAGTCGACTAATCTCTGGGGTGGTATATGTGAATTGTACTAGTTTAAGAAGCCCTTTATTGACTATAGTCCAGCTTCAGAAAATGATATCAACAGACTGGCGTCATCTGCTTATTACCGCCCCCACACTGGATGTAAGCGTGTGGGTTGGTCTAACAATAGAGTTTAGTGTTATGCATCCTATTAGTTGTTAAGCAGAGTATTAGCATGAATATAGACATAGATAGATAAGAGCCATTTTAAGCTTTTAGCTATTACTCTACGATTTAATTAAGTCATGAGAGAAATCGTAGCAGAATATTATGAATATATATAGAATTTTACATACATTTTTCTTGAAATTTATTATATATACTGTATATAACAATCACTTATGAGAAACTGTAGATAAAAAAAGGAATTCAATTATTTATGGATGTTGAAGTTGGTTTTGTTTAATTATTGTGTATAATTTTTCAGTTTTGTAAATACTTAATTAAAGATGATTGTTTTAATTCCAGAAACTTCTATTGCTGAAGTATTATTATTATTATTTACATATTCTCAAACCTATATAATTATAAACCGATATTAATTATATTCCTGCATATTAAGGAGGTAAATATTTTGCTTATACCAAAGATTTCATATGAAACAAAAACAATATTATTTCAAATATTGGTATGTAATTTGAGAATTTGATGTCTCCACAATAAAGTTTTATTACAAGATATTACAAAAATATCTCGCTTCTTAACAGAGAATGATTTTTCGTAGAGAAACGTTGCTATTCCGAGGCAACTACGGTAATGGGTTTTACAGATACATGTATAAATATATATGTACTGATACAACATATACACTCGCATCATATTTAAAACAAGCATACATATTCATGGCACACAAATATTAATACAAAAGACACAGATGTATACGGAGGGAAAATCAATACCACTCCACTTTCAATAGTAGTAAATGAGAATGTGTGATGGAAATTGTTTAATATTAGATGTGCGTAACAACTGCAGAGAACATAATACCTTGATGATGTCCGTAGCGGCGTAATAATTCTCTCTTGGGAGTAATGTAGAGGGGGCCTTGTTTAGCGCTGCAGTGCATTCGTAAGGGGGCGGCCGCGAAATGGGTGGAGGCGGTGGTGTCAAATTGTATAGAGAGGGTGAAAATTTCACTTCATCCTGAAAACTGTTCACACTCGTTAAGTCCAATGAACGACAAAGACCTGAAAAAAAAAGAAATTAATTTAGACGTATTGGATGTGACAGAAAAACTAATGTCATGTATTTTCTACATGACATTTTATATAAATATATTTTTACTTTTTTTCATAAAATACCTTTAGCGATAATTTTTTAAGAGTAAAAATATTTTACATAACGTAAACATTTTATATAAGTAAAAACATCATTTTTAGAATTATTTCGTAATTAATGTTAAAACTTTAACTTAAAACACGTTTATTGTAATAAAAATGCAAATTTTTATTGTAACATTAAATAAAAAGTAGAGCTGTATAAAAATAATTATTATATTATTATAATTAACTTTATTATTTCACTAACAATGAATTTAATACTAAATAGTCACAATTAGATGATGAAATTAGTGAATTTATGGAACTGAATTGGAAAATTGATAATTTACAAAAGACAGAAAATCATATTGGATTACAGATGGAATCATAATTATTTTTATCAAAAAACTCACTTTTTGAAAGAGATATCAAAGTGGAAGGGAATAATTAGATATGAATTTCATGCATGGATTTAAAAAAAAGACATTCTATTCAGCCATAAAAAATATGGCCAAACAACAATTTATGTCCGTGTAAATATGTTAAGTTGGTGTAGATTACTTGTTTCGATAACAATAACAAATGTAAAGAAATAAAGTTATTTTAAAGGTAAAATAAAAAAATATTGTTATTAAACTACACTTAATTTCTAAAAGTTAAAAGATTAAACGTTAAACATCAGAAAGAAAAAATGTCAAGCATTTACGAAATTATTTATTTATTTCTCAGGAAGAAATTATTTTTACTTCGCTAACCGTTTTGTCATAAAACAGCCAAAGTATTTCTACCAGTAAAATAAAGCTTACGTGCTCTTTGTATGGTTTTATGTGACGGTGAATCTGTTTTTAACATTTTATGTGCGAAGGGAAACGACGTATTAATTTTTCAAAAATTAAATTGTCATTTTAGGCTTATATTTATGAGTATGATATCTCTATAAGAGTCAAATTTATTAAAAATTTTCCTCAACCGTATTTTTACAATTTTTCAAAAAATCATTTAGCGATTTTATTAAAAAAATAATATTGTTTAAAGTTAAATTATTACTATAATTATTTTTTTAGAAAAAGTATATAATGTTAAAAAAGTAAATTAACTAATGAATTTTATCAAGTATAAGTGTTAAAATAAAATAAAAATAATTATCGAAAATTTCATAAATATTGTTGCCAGGTTTTTTTTTATGAACAATCCAAAGATCGATTTAATATCAATTAAATAATAAATAAAATTATTCCACGAAATAATCTAAGTTAGCTAAAAAAGAAAGTCATTCTAAGACGTCTAAATGTATAAAGAATAAATATCATTAAAAATTGTTGATTTAAATAAAGTTGAAAATGTAAATGACAATACGAAATTCTTCGTTCCGGAACAGATAAACTTAGTTATAATAGGTCGAGACTTAAATACGAAGTGCGGAATAGACACAAACAAAGCGATGTCAACTACGATGGTTGAATGAACGTTTGGAAAGGGTAGTGGACCGTTAAACACTTGAATGATACAGTTTACACTCTGTAACTCTGTCAAAAGACAGATCTGAAGGGTGTCTAAGCTAATAAACTAATAAAGGGATTGTAAAAACAGATATAAAGTATAAATAATGTTTTTAAATAAATGTATATACTTTAATTTAATATACAAATAAATTTTCGTTCAAATAAAAACATAAATTTATGAACTACTAATTTATAAATGTTAATAAAATTGACACAATCAGTATACTAATAATTTTTTTCATTTTTTTGTAGATAATACAGTATCTAGAAATCTAATTACAACTCATAGACAAAAATTATTTTTTCGTTTTAATTAAAACTGTGCACGAAAAATTTAATTAAATTTACAATTTGGAAAACATCTGGCTTACTAATTATATTTACTTAAAAATTCACTGCAGTGGTCGGGATGATAACCTAACGATATAATTTTTTAAATGTTTTGTGGAATATTTTTTTTAACTTTATACTGAATTCAATTTTTAATTTTTTCAAATTAAACAAAACTGACTGCACTGCAGAAAAAACTTCTTTATTTTCATTGAGTAGAACCGTTCAAATTAAACAAAAACAACTAAAATTGTTTTTCATAAATTAATGCAATTTCTTTTTTAAATTTGTGTTAAATGCTCTCTCTCTCTCTCTCTCTCTCTATATATATATATATATATATATATATATATATATATATATCTTAAGGGTATAAGTGTCAAAAAGTATATCTAGATCTCTGTAAATGCTCTTGACAATCTACGTTTCAATCACTGATAAGATCGATTTAATTTCCGTTAACCTTTAAAAATGCAGCAGTAAAAATGTTTTTATTTCCTATCAAATAAACAACCTAATTTAATTTTTATTTATTTATTTATTTTTTTTGTATGAGAAAAGAAACACAGAAATAGAAGATGTAAAAGTAAAATTTATTTCTATTTATCAGAACTGAGTAAATTTCGTTTGAAATTTAATCTTTGATAATGTTTTCATACAACTTATTTAATTATATATATATATATATATATATATATATATATGTTGTTCTATATTTATAAATTATCAAATTTTTAAATCAGAATTTGTTAATAATACTTAAATAAGTATTTATTAGATACACTCTCAGAATGTAACTTTTGTTAGAATGAAGAAACGTAAATCGATTGTTGAATTTAGTTAAATTATTTCACTGAAAACCGGTTGCTATCAAACAAACACAAAAAATAATTGAATATAATCTATAGAGTTTTTCTTATTTTCCGATCAAACAAAGATAACATAGAGACTTCAAGTTGGCAACACTGATTTTACGACAGACCCCTCCTCTTATAACGAAAGTAGTGAGGGAATAGCTCAATATACTGTCACATGGATAACATAAGTAAAACACCTGTTGCTTTTAATTTTTACCGCAAAAGTTTATACAGAATTTACATTTTAGAAATACAGCAAAGATATTTAACTTTCCTGAAATTTGTATAATTTAAGATTTAAATCCAATAATGAAAGTTAAAACTATTTTTTACTTTTTAAATTAAATTTTTATTAGCCGTATTAAATCATTTTCTTACACTAAGAAAAATATTCTAAATTAAATATTCGGAAATAAAACTTCTTCCCTATGATAAGTATTAAAAACTGACTATAGCAGGATTTTTTGTCATTTACAGAAAAAAAGTTTAAATAATTATTTATAAAACAACATTTTTTAGAAGTTTGGCGCTTTTTCCAAATTTCTTTGATAACAACCTTTTTTCAGCTAGTAAAACCATAAAATTTCTAACTCATTCAAAATTTTCAAAAATTTAACTAAAGAAATTCATCTATATCATAAGATCAACCAAAATAATGTACATGTGGTACAACAGGTTCCTGAGATACAAAAAACAACAGGTTTCCAACACTATATTCGTACGTCCAGAATAATCTAAAACTTTTCTGAATTGTTTTATCTTAGCAATTATTACTGTGGATATAATGCGTCCACGAATAAATTTACACATTTGGTTGGTTGGAGATATTTTATTTACCAATTTATTTTCTTATAATGTCACATACTAATTCGAATTTAATTTAGAAATCGTACTATAAAATATCGAAAATTTATGCAAGGTATCGTAAAAAAAAATTTAAATCTTACAAAATAAATTACAAAGTTCACAATAATTAAAAAAAAAAAATATTTTACGGTTGAAATAACTCATTACTGTACTTATAATTTCTATTTTTATTACAAACTACCTGAAATACATTAACTATTATATTTATAATCTAAATTTTTAATAATAATTTTATAAAGCAATTAATATAATTTAAATAATAACTTGAAGTTTTAAGAACATGATGCTCCAACTCATATAAACACGTAAAAGTATAAATCCCCGGCCTCAAATTATAAATACCGGAATATATGTACTGATAAAAATCTTTCAGAAAAAAAATCCGTTGGAATTCTTTCACAACATATTTTCTTTGCCATCAGTACTGATTTCATCCTTATTCTGTTTTCTTTCCTTCAGCGATTAAAATCTGGAATTTATATTACCATTTTACTTATACGCAATTAACAAAAAAGGATTAATCTCATATTTTTTTGTAATTATTGTTTAATCTTCACGGTAAATTCACGAAATCAGTCAATAATTACAATAATAAGTACAACCAATAAAGTTATATCTTTTCCAAATGATATATATCATAAATTATAACAAAGCACAACCGTGTGTGGAAACGGAGAGGTAGAACAAAATAAAGAAAAAAAAGATACATCGATAAAAAGTCGAATTTAACAAAATTACTAATTATTTAACAACGTACTTTCAAAATCAGACAATTTTGAAAAACTACACGATTTTTTTCAGTTAATTTCCATCAAACTAATTAGAGCAAAGTACTATTCAATATAGACCGTCATATATTTATCCATAAATATCCTACACTCAACAGTTTCATTTCAACGGTATATAGACATTACGCCACTCGTGTACTGTATATTACAACGGTATAACATCATAAAATATGTAGTGACCTTAATTTGAGCTTACAATTGATTAAACTTTGTTATAACCGTGGATAAAATCGACTGCGCTGAATTTATTACAGTCTCTATACATGTTATATAGAGTTCATAGTTAGTTTCACTATTTATGACATATCACTGTAACTTTACCATAACGAAATCGTGAAAAAAGATAGTTTGCATAAATACATTATTATTATTATTATTATTATTATGAACTTCAACTAAATTTGTAATTAATTTGTCTATTTACTCTATTATGTAATGAGCACACACACACACACACACACACACATATATATTTAAAAAAATTGTTTGCCTTTTTACTTCCTTGTAATGTAATCGCGGATAATTTCGGTTTTCAGATTTAACGGAAATATTCATTTTGACCATCTAAATCCATTTTGACTAGTTTCGACGTCTGTAGTTGTGACGTCTGTACGTATGTATCTCGCATAATTCAAAAACGATTAGCCGTAGTATGCTGAAATTTTGGATTTAGGACTGCTGTTACATCTAGATGTGCAACTCCTATTTTGATTGCAGTGGACTGGACCAAAAGTTTTCAAAAAAGTTAAAAATCCAAATATTTGAATTTTGGACTTTTTCTTACTTGTAAGCTGATGTAAGAAAAAAAAGAAAACTCTAGAAAACCTAGATTCATTATCTTTCTTTCAGCTTAAAATTGCTATTTTACATGTATCATATACGCGCTCCGCGAAGGAAGTGCATTGCACCCTTCAAAATCTAGGGCTATAAATGGCACATTCCTGCTAGACATAAAGGCACTAGCAGCACCGAAAGGCCTTCAGCGGACGGAATGAACAGGAATCGCGTTGGATAACGAACGCAAATACCTTACTAAACTCCCAACAACAACCAAAGTAAAACCATTTTAAAACACGGAACGCAATCCTCAAATCCGTCCATCTTAAAAACAAACATATAACCGCCTCTAAAAAAATTAAATACCCACTCGATAAATAGAAATATCCAGCATAAAGGGACCGATTTACTGGTTCTGTGTTTAATACGTGATAAAATAATTTTCTATACATTTGCGTTCCGTTCCGTTACGATAATCTTAGCTTAATTGATGCCATTTATTTTTCAATCATACGTCACATTTTAATTTCATTTCAATATTTTGTGAAAAAAAATTATTTTTCAGGTAGATTTCATAAGAAAGTTACCTATTGTAATGGATACCGTGATTCGACTTTCGGAAAATTTCGACATATATTCGCGTTTCACAACCTCCACACCTCAAAACCACCGTCAGTTTAAAAGTTTATATATACATCTATTTACTTACAAATAAATACATAAAATATAACGACCCAAAATCTCGGTCGAGTTCGTTAATGGGCAAAATCGAACCATGAGGGTGCAAATGGGGGGGAGGACTTTTTCGAACAAATAAAATATCGCTAGAACTTTCTTATTAAGTAAATTTCGAATTCGTTTATAGTTCTTACTATTCTTTAGATAAGGGCTTAAAACATATCTAAGTAATGTTTTTGATATCAACAACCATCGGCTTAAAGATTGGAAAAAATGGCGTTTCGAAGAGCAAAAAATCAACCTCCCTTAATAGGCACAGTATCGAATCGGTTTAAAGTGGTCTTTAGTCCCTTTAAATATTACCTAAAACTTTTATCTGAAACTATTTTTTATATGACCAACCCTTACGGCAAGGGACGACCAAAATATGGCTGGAATTGTAACATGGGATTTGCCGTATGCTAAACATGTGAAACTCTTTTTTCACAAGCAACCATTGTCGAATTGAGTAAATACGAAGTTGTTGTTATTAACAACGTTAAGGTGGAAATCATTTTTATCCCGTTCTTAGCACCGGTGAAATCTACCTCCGCCTTCCGGCGTGCCAAAAGGGATTTTTTAAAGTCGTATTTTTACATGAAATCAATTTTATTTATTTTTTATTCTTTTAAGAGTTCTGCAACCCTATGATTTTCTTCCTTCTCACAATACAGATTATTGTGACGTGCAGTTGTGACATTGTTCAGTTCAATTCAGATTTGGAACGCTTCGTTCATAATGTAGAATAACAATCATCAAGAATCATTTATCTTATTTTTTAATTCAAGTGTGATACGATATTTACTCGTATGTATAGTCAATCTATTTTACAATTAAAATGTGTGTGTTAAATTAATTCACAAAGGAAATGACAGGGAAAAACCTTCTAAACATTCTACTTCTTTATGTGTTGTGGAAATAAATATCAATAATGTTAAAATAATTTTCTTTTGCATTCATTTAAAGAACCAGCATTCGGTACGATGTATTGTCCAGGCAAATGAACATAGAAAAATTTGTATACATATACAGTAAGACCGCGATAATCCGGCATTCTGGGGGATCTGACAATCCCAGCTTATCAAGGTCATTAAGGTCATTTTTAAAAATCTTGTTTTGAAAAAGGGAATGTAAACAAAAACTATTGTTTTAACACACAAAAACAAATAATTGTTATTTATTAAACAAAACAGAAGATATTACAGTACAAAAATATTACAAGTATGTAGTACTTGTAATGTAAAAACAAAAAAAAAATAGAAATTAAGTACATACTGTTCTGCACAGTTAAATGAGTTTAAGACTCAAACTTTTACCAAAGTTCAATGAAAATCATTTTTTGCAAGCCTGTTATGAAATAGAAAAGCACCATGACTTTCAACAAACCAAGAACAAGTTAATTTTATCAAATAAAAATGAATACCAAGAATTTGGTACAATTCAATCTTAATCTATGTCTACAGGCCTATCATAAGTGTCTAATGATGTCGAATGCGTGGAACATGTTTGACTTTTATCTACCACTGGTGAGGTAGCTTTAATTTTCTTCTGAGACCTCCGAAACATTGCAGGGATGTTAACTTGTTTCTTGGATTCAATTCTTTTTTGACAAAAATTATTTTGTATAACGTGCAGAGCTTGATAACTTCAGCAATGTCATATTGCTGGCTCCTCTCTGCAAACTTGACAAAGGTGTTTAAGGCATTCCAAGCCTCAGCCCAAAAGATGCAAGCTTTAAGCGTTTCTTCTTCATCACTCTCAGCTTCTCGTGCCTCCTGTGGGCTAAAAACACTTTGTAATATTATCACATCGGCAGTCAGTTCTTCTTCATTGACAAAAAATATGCACATTTTTGTCAATGTCGATCCATCCATCAATTTCTTCTACTGAAAGGGCATTCAGTTCATTATTGGAAGCACAATTTATCGCAGTTACAATTTCAGCGGGGTCAGTCGTAAGCCCATCATCATTTTTATATTTTTCTATCTCGGGTTTTTGGCCAGTTTAAACCATAAATTTCTCCAGGCCTTGTGAAATGTTATATTTTATGAACGCCTGAGGCGTTTCCACACACTAAGAGGGTCACTCTGTCTTTATTCTTTATAAAAGTCTTTGCGCTGGACTCCTCAACTGTCGCTAGGGTTGAATTTAGCAAAAACAGCCACAACAGGTCTGTGTCATTAGCTTGTAAATTTGGGGTGGGAAGAGGTTATGTTCATGAATAAGGTTTTGAAATGTTGTTTTGTATTCGTTTGCAGCAGCCTCATCAGCTGATTTTATTTCACTACAAACGTCTAGTTTACGGATGCCATGACGAATCTTGAAATTATGAAGCCACCTTTAGAGAATGAAAGAATTTCATCCGCAGGCAAATCTAATTTCTTGTGAAAAAATTTGGTCTTTTCAGTTATCACACTTAATACTGAACCACTTATAAAAAACTTCATCTAGAGTTTCTAGTTTTTTTTTTTATATTGAGTTTGCTAAATGTCTGGACTTTTAACAGAAGAACACTGTGAAACAAATTTTTCTAACTGTTGTTTTTGTTTTTCAATATCGTATATAGTTGAAGATCCGATATTAATTAAATTCACTCATAATATCGTTTCGGTTCTCACGTTTTTCCAATATTCTTAGGATATCCAGTTTTTGATGGATTTTCAAGGTAACATGCTTGCGTTTTGCCGCTTTAGGAGCACATTTGTTCGGCTTAGACATATACACTGTAAACAAAGTTTTCATTGTGTTGTAGTCTATTTGACAGTCGTACAGATATAGTACAAACTTTGATACAGTACAATATTTTATTAAATACTGTAACTCTAAAAGAAAAGCGTACAGCACTGATGCAAGTATTAGTACTGTAACTGTAGGTCTACTTCAACGAAGAGACGTAGTGATATTAGGACGAAGCCAAGATGGTGACTGGCTGATCCCGGCGAAAGCAAACTCGCACAGTGAGGAAATAGTGATTGACGAGACGCCGAACGTTCCGATATCTCCCGAACGTATTCGACTATACTCCCAAGAGCTAAATCCCTCAAAATATTGTTAAAAACCGAATTCTGATGGTTGCTGGACTATCGAAAGCTGGATTAGTGCCGTCACACTGCACTACGAACAAATAAATCTTACGGGATAAACGTAAACCTTATTAAACGTTTTTATGAAATGCACTGAAAATAAATTTTCTAAAAACCTGAATATATTTTTAAACAAAGCCGATTTTTTAGATTAATAGATTATGATTGATATTGCCGGTTTGCAATCGTGAGAGGGAGGGGGGGAGAAATTTTAAAACTGTATTTATATTTTTTTTAATTTATACTATCTCAAAATAATTAGTCTCGTTTTATTTTATTTTAAGTCAAACTCCTATAGATAGAACGTGCTTTGGTTAACCTAATGATGCATAGAGTAGCCCAATATAAGCGTAAAAATTACAAATGTATAAATAAATTTACATTTTGCAGATTGTTCTAAAATATTTGCTTGTATAAAATAAAAATATCGGTTTTTTGAGAATTTTTAAAAAACTTAATTTTAATTGACTGTAGATAACAAAAAAATTGTTTAAAAAACAAAAAAGAATTTAACAGTTATTTACCTATTTAATTCTTCTTTCGTTTTTTCCATTTTATTAAATAGATTTTAAAAAGTTTTTCAAATACCCAAGGGTTTTTATAAATTTAATATTATTCTGGAATGTAATCGACTTTTTACTTTTAAATATGTTATCGTTTTCAATCTTTAAAACAACACATATTAACGTGTATTAATTTGAAATTAAAAAAAAAAACGATAAAATTATCGGTACAACAAAAAATAAAATCAAAATTATACGCTGAAGTTAATATATAGATTATAATGATATTGAACCGTCTACTTCCACAGCTTTACCATTCTTCATACCCGATATTACTTTTATAACTTCCAATTTTAAGATAGCTTGTTTTATTTAATTCTCTTTTATTTCATTCTGTGTGTTCTTCTATTGCTTTTGTTGGACAGTTTATAGTACTTCTAGTTTTTAATTTTATATTTTCTTCATATAATACTTTGTCATCTACCTCTAATGGCAATTTGTGTAATTTCACCTCTCTTTCTCTCATTTATCACATGTATTTTTTTTTATTTTTTATTCTTCAGTTCATATCACCCTTTTCTTTCTAAATATTTTATGTTTCGGCATTAATCTGAAAGCCTTTTAATTCCCTTTTTGCCTTTTAATTTACTCTTAATTCATTATTAATTTTTCTTTAGAGATGTTTTCGTCTTTCCTGCTCTTATATTTTCATTTTATTCAATCAACTATTTAGTAATTTACGGATTTTTTTTATTCTTAATGAAGCTAAATTTTTTATTTTCTGGATGTTTTGTGTTATCTTTCACATTTAGCCAAAATTCATTCGCATTTTTGTTTTCTATATTTTCTCTCTCAATATATGAGCGAACGTCTCCTACTATTTATTTACTTTATTTTCATTTTAATTCTATTTTAGGATTATTTTTATTTCAAATATTACATATAGCTGAAGCGCACATTTACCGGTACATTTACAGTAAACTCCAATCGCTGCCTTTAATTGTTGATGCGACTATAAATAAAAAGGTAAAAAAAAAAAAAAATTCACATTTATTTAGAATTTAACCTAATCAATTTGAAAACTACCTCAGTGAAAATTAATTGAGCACAGGCACTTTTTATATATATATAAATTTCTGATTCAGTGTTAACTGATATTTTGTACTTCCAGCTTTTGGCATACATCACGCTAAAAATAAATAAAAAAGTAATTTTAATTTTTATACTTTAAGTATATTAAAGTAATTTTAAGATTGAAAACAATAATAATGTAAAATCTAAAGATCAAAAAAAAATATTTTAATTAAATATAGTTTGTTTTAAAATGTATGATAAAAAATGTTAAAATATTAAATCTGAGTAAATAAAATTTAAGAAAAAATTATCTTTAGTAGGAAACATTTTTTATTATTAATATAATTAAAAGCTGTAATAAACAGGAGCATCATAATAAAAAATTATTCTCTATGGGAAAAAGTATGATTTTTAAGTGAATAAAAATTTTATTAGTTTTAAATATGACAAGTTTAGGAAATAGAAAAAAACCTAAAATAAGGAAATTTCATAAATAAAACAGTTTTCCATTAATTTCAGAGTCTACCAATAAAAACATTTGAATCCGAAGTGTGTAAACATACGTATAGAAAACAAAATAATAATTAATCCATCGAAAATTCTATTTTATTGAAATAACTTTAAAAAAAAAATTTAAGATTTTTTTTTATAATTTAAAAAAACATATTTATTATAAATGTAAGTAAAATTTTTACATTACTGAATTTTTTTGTGATGAACCAACAGATTTCTTATAATCCAGTTTCTACGAATAGCTCCACAACTATTAAATTTCCGAGAGAGTTGTACAGAATTCGGTTAACGAACACGTCAAGCTGACGAAAAGTTTTGAGGTTGAACGGATGGACCGCTTGGAATCTGAGTTTAAAACTCCTGTAATTATTAAGGGGGGTTACTCAAACTATTCTTGTGCGTTTAATTTAAAAACAATTTCAATTTATAAAGGTTTAAATAGAAAATAAATAATTAAAAACTTTAACATTAATCTCAATAAAGATAATTATTAATCATCTTAAACATATCTTACCATCGGAAAATTACATACCATTTCATGACAACAAAATCATCGTTTGTAATTAAAAATTAAAGTAATATTTCGAATTATACTTGTCTATCTATAAATTCTACAAATTTAACGGTTATAGGTGAAGATGACATAAATACAAATTAAACAGCAAGAGACAAGTAAAAACCCTCAAAACCAATACGAAAGCCGTGCCAGGCATACTCTAAATATAAAGAAAACAAGTGGTTTTTATCGTCTTCTTCACCGAGTCAAATACACCGTAATAAGCATTTTCAGCATTTCAAGTCGAAAGTACTATTTAGTTCTGCAAGTGATATTTTTACTTTAGCAGCATTCTACTTCATTCATTCATACTTCAGCAGGGATTTCCTGGATTAAGAAAATAAGAGAATAAATTTGACATAAACCTGTTATAACTCGATAATACATACATAGATGTATTTTTATATATACATATACATACATGTATGTGTATGTATATAAATTGCCTTAATTTACAAAGTTTGTCTCAATCTTTAGAGACAAACTCTGTAAACAATCTTTTAAGTATTCCTTAATAAAAAATTTTAGTTCTTATTCTTTAATAATTGTTTAAGTTCTCGTTCCCTCTGGTTATGTTATGAAAGAATACTATATGTTTTACATTACATCAACTCGATAAGACAAACTAATCTTCGAAATGGTAACAAAAATCGAATAATAAAAAGCTGACTTTATAAGTTTTGGGTTAGGTAAATGGTAAGACGAGCGGCGCGCGCGCGTGTGTCATACATTAATATTAATTTCATTTTATAATGCATCATTCTATTTCAGACTGTAATATAATCTCATCATTCTCCAATTAAATTTTAGAATATGAAGTTAAAAAATTAATTATGATCATTGTGTAATAATCATTAAACAATTTATACCTCAATCAGTCTTTTATACTGATAATATTTACAACAGTCACTTGTATCCTAAAAACTAATTAAAAAAAAAAAAATAGTGATCCTGATATTAATTTCGTGAAATTAGTACCTCAAATAAAAAAAATAAACAGTAAGAAACACTGAAAAGATGTGGGTATCAACTATAGTTGGTCAGCATCTTTTGCTTGGGTATCAACTATCTAATGGCAGTTTTTCAAAATTTAATATCAAATCAATCGTTTCTCTTCAGTCCTCAACTAAATTGATGGGATTGAAAAAATTTTATTCAAGTAAAATTACCTGTAAAATTACTCTACCCTTTATAATTTTGTTGTAAGTTATAGTACGTCTTTGTGTGCAGAATTCATGGACCCTTTTATGATAGAAACTCTACCAAATTTCATATTTTAGCCTAGTTTTGATATAACTGAGCCTCCTTATCTCTTCTAACAAACGTACAAACACAAAAGTTATACTATTTAAAACAGAATCGACGTACTTAAGGACGTCCTCAGTAAAATTTACTTTCTTTTTTTTTAAGATCATTGATGGAAAATATTTTTAATTTAATTTTACTTAAATATACGTCAGATTCAATTTTTTAAAACGAAAACTTCTTTTTTTTCCTTAACTGCCCAGGAAAAATTTAATTGACATAAAAAAAACCGTTTAATGAATAAATTAATATCATTATGCAATATTATTTTATAATATTTTTTCGATCGGAAAATTATTGCAACTATCTTTATTCTAAGTAATTGCTGTACTCAGACCTGAAACCCGTTGGTTGGACCAACGGGATTCAACTGCGAGTTACGACAAGCGAGAGTAACACTGAAATCATACAGCGATTGCTGAACAAACTACTGAGAGATATGACAGAAGTGGCGTGGTTTGCGAAAAACATTGAAATAAAAGATTATCTTGAATTGCCAACCGTTCAAGAAGATGTTCGGCGATTAGGTACAAGATTTTGGTTTTTATTGAAATTTCTCCCGCCACCACCGAATTCGGTCGTCCTAAAGCATACGACCGAATATCTGTGCCACAAACGGCTACTAAGCCTTGAAACAGTTTAGCGACCCACTGGTTGCTAAACTGTTTTAAAGTGGTTAGTGTTAGGACACTTCCTAACTAGCTCCTAGAGCTTACCTAAAAGCGTGGTACCATACACCACTTGCGTGTCCTGCCGCCCACTTGTCATATATCACTAAAACGGGTAGGCGCACCCCGTCAACTACTAAAACATATATGACTATCAATAATTAATTTATCTCGTCAAAGACAGCAATTCGGTGCCACGCCTAGGCCGCTGAATCCCACCAAGTACTTTTCCACTATTTAAAGCACTATTAAGTGCAAGATACAAAATGAGACTAAACAATCATGGGAACTGGATCGGCGTTAACCTTCTGGGTAACAGGGACAATGCCTAAAGCGATTGCATATTCGTATATTATTACATCAGCAAATTCTTCGAGATTTGAGGTGAATCAGGTGTTGTGTTGTGTTGTGTGTGTTGTTGGACAACACCCTAGGTGAATACCCTAGGGTGTTGTGCATCACCAGAATTCTTGATTTAATTTCGCCACTTACTTTTCGGTTCTTTGATTTGGTTCATTATTTCTTTTTTATTAGCTATTATTTGTTCGATTGATAAGGTTATTATTTTGGGTTTCATTTTCTTCCCGTTTTTCGAGAGATTTCAATGGAAACCCCTCTTTGTATATCGTTTTTTTGTATTCAAATCTGCTTATGGTTCCGGCAAATTGGAACTGATTGTAAATTAAAGACTGCGGCAAAAAAAAAAAAACATTGCTAAATTAACGATAAATAATAATCATTTGTAAATGGAATAATAAAACGATACAAAAATAATCCTACATATTTTAAATTGAATGAAAGAAAAAATATAATAAAATAAAAACTTACCGGCATAATCTCCTTTGCTAGAAATAGTATCCTTTTTTATAAGACATCCATATTCCTGTTTACCGGATGGTAAAAGTTTATAAGGCTCGTGATATACAGACGAATTTTCACTGTCCTCAGATTCTTCGCCGACAGCCATATGTCCATATATATTACCACCTTTAATTCCGGCTTTAGATTTAGTGGAATGTCTTGATCTTGATAAACCGTTATTTATAATAGGCGTCGATATATTCATTTTTAAATCTTTCATGTTTATTGTTACACCTGGTTTTGTTGTGCTTGAAACTAATGCGGTATGTTTATGTAACAGTGCAACTTTTTTTCTTCCACGTCTTACCATTAGCGTAACAGTGCAAGCTAATAGCAGAACAATCATCGCCAGTACACCGGTTACGAGTCCGATATAAGCTTGCGTGTTGCTAGCAGGACTTGTGGCTGAAATAAAAAAAAAGACATACAAATAATTATTTATTTCAATAGATAAAAGTTAATAATAATTTAACGTTTTAACATGTATAGCATACATACATATTCATTCATACACCCGCGCGCTTGAATACAAAGTCACAATTACGATTAGAAATGATGGTTTGTAATTCTATTACAAACCGATCTAATTTTTTATTTTAAAAATTTTGGGAGGAATCGCCCAAAATTTTGGGAGGAGTGAATTAAATAATAATCTGGAAATTTTCAGGATACTTCCTTACATTCCCAGGCTTACATTTTTAAAATTAGATCTTAACAATAATGTAAACAGAGAGTAAACCGGGGAATTATATCATAAAAAAATGCCTTGGAGAATAACTACAACATGAACTGTTTACTTTTTCAAATTTGAATTTGTTTATTTTCCACATGGATAGGCACACGTTATACTTCTCCACTACCTTATAGAATATAAAAGAACTTATACTATCTTGATGAGAGAATCATGTAAGTTAATCGCAGGTATATCTATGATAATAAATAAAATTGTTAAATACAATTTTTGAAATTATAATTAAAGAAAAATCAAATGGAAGACAATCTATGTAAATGAAATATAAAATATAAAAGATTTGGTTGGTGTTTAAGTTAGTAATTTTTAACGTAGAAAAGCCTTGCTTTTCACTTGCAAGAGTTATTCAACTGCATAAAAAAAATCTTAGACATCATACATTTTTAACAACTTTTAAATTATACCAAATTAACTACTGACCAAATAATTTTTTTTCAAAATTCGTTAAGAAATGGAAGGATGTCACGAATAAACCAATTTCGATTTTCTTCAATTATTTTACAGAAACATTTTATTAAAGCAAATTTTTTACCTACAATGAAAATGTAATTAATCCAAAAAGTTTTAAAAAAATATATGTTTTTATTCATTTGTTCTCCAGACGTATTTTTCAAAACTCTTTGATATGTTATACTTCATATATACAGATAACAAGATTTAAAATTTAAAAAAAAAAAAAATTATAAATTCCCAGACCTAAAATGCAGAAAAAGATTTTTCTTATTTTAATATCTGTTGAAGGTAGTGTTAGATTTAGGGAGAATTATACTAAACAAAATTTGTTAATCTTATCTATATATATATATGAATATTTTTGGAAAAATCTTTTTTAAAATTAATTCTCTATCTCTAAAAAATATATGTTTTTTTTTTTGGCTCTAACTGTTTTAATTTTTATTATTAAAAAAAAACCTTTTTTTCCATCATCACTTAAAGGGCTATTTAAGTTAAAGTAGCTTTGTTTCCGATATTGTATTTCGGTCTTAAAATGAGATAAAATTCTTTTCATTACTTTAATAAAAGTTACACTTTGTTTTTCGTTATTTTTAAACAACCCTCTTTAAAATTATTTTTTTTTTTTGGTTACTTCTTTAGAAATAATGCTTTTCTAAATTTTTACCACACAGTAAAGAAGCCCCTAAAATAAAAAAAATAAAAAATTATTCAAAATTTGGGAATTTTGATACTGAAATCTTATTTTGGTAATCATGACTTAAGTGCGTAGCCAACACTTTTCCAGCTATTTTATATAACTTAATGAAAGCATTGCATTATTAAAAATTCATCTTTGTATGAAAGAAAAGAATTTTAAACTTAACAATCTGCAGGCACAACATAAAAATGTACAAGGTAATAAAATAAAATCAAGTTACAAAAAGTACAAGTTAAAAAAATTGTGAATGTTTCACATATTATAAAATCTAAAATTTTAATTCGAGTAGTGAATTACATTTAAATGAACTAGAAAGATATAATACGACTGATTAATAAAATGCTGTGAAATAAATTCACTTTATCAGCATCTAAAATTATAACTAATCCTTGTACCAGGAATGCATATATATGAATTTAACATGCATTAGTTATATCTCAGTAGTTTAGGCTGAATCATTTTGTCACTCCCACGTGCAAGTACAATTATAGTTTTTCGTGTGTAATAATGTACTGTAAGTTGTCTGGTGTCATGGCACGCCGATGAAAACCAATTAAAAATTTTGTAGAGGCTTTGTTTTTGATGTTTAATAACGATACATCATTTGTAATGCTTCACACCATTATTCAGTTCAGCGAAACAAAGTATTTCAATCTGCGTTATAGTGTTACACCATACGGTACGATACAGTCTTGGACTTCATTTTTATAACAGTTCTATTCAGTGTTACTTTCATTCATTTTAAAATACCCTGTGTTTTTGTGTCAATCGGTTTTAACAATGTGTGATTCTGCTGTAAAACATGAACTGAGAAAACTTTTAAGTAACTCTGAAAAAAATTCAGAAACATATATATAATTTTAAAACAAGATAACCTTGAATCTGCAGTCAGAGACATTGCTCGGAAAGCAAGTAGTGTAACAGGCTTTACCGAAAGAACAATCTTTATTATTATAAAGAAACACAAAATTGGTAGTAAACATGTTACCCTTAAAAATACTAGAAAACGTGTTAAAACAGTTGGAAATTTGGAAGAATCTGTTACTAAAACCGCTTTAAAGTTCATTTGTTTTATTTAAAACACGATCTTCCTAACTTGATCATAAATGCCGTGAATATCGATTCTGAACTGCCGAATATTTCTAGAAGTACATTATATCGTGTTTTAAATTCGATGAATTTTCGTTTCATGTTCAGACTAAATAATTCCTTATTGATTGAACGTGAACATGTTATCTCATGAGATAAGTAATATTTAAGAGAAATTAAGCGATTTGGTGAAGAAGGTAATACAATTTTTTATCTAGATGAAACTTGGATTAAGTGGGACATGCATGGGAAAAATGTGGGTGGATAAAAAATAAAGATCGCAAAGGACGCTTTTATGAAAGCTTTATCAAGTTTATTTACCTGAAGGAAAAGATAAACGATTAATAATAACACACGTAGGTATTGAAAATGGATTTTTGAACGGTGGTTTTTGAACCCAGATTTTACCAAGAGTAAAACGATGAAACCAATGTTGACAATTTTTTGCAGTGTTTTAAAAAATTGTCGAAATTGTTGCTGAAGGATCCATCATTGTAATGGATAATCCGCCGTATTATTGCCTGAAAAACTGTAAATATTCCAAACCCGTTGACCCGAAAATCGTAAATTGCCGAATAATCAAAAATGGAATAAAATGGCGTATACCGAAGATATTAAAAAAATAAAACTTATAAGATTAGTAAAACCAGCTAAACAAAAATATATTCATTATAAAGTAGATGAAATAGTAAAATTAAAAAATTGTGTCGTGTTGCGTCTTCCTCTATACCACTGCAATTTTAACACTTTATAATTGATATGAGCACACGTCAAAGTCTACATTGGGAATAATAACAAAACATTTAAGTTAAGTAATGTAAAAAAATCTATTAATAGAAAGTGTTATTAGAGAACATGGAAATACTTGGAAAAATTGTACTCAACATGTAATCAAAGAAGAAAAAAGCAAGGGAAGGAGAGAGTTTGTGTGAAAATATTATTGAAGATATTGTGATACATTTGGGAAACGATGTCCACAATTCAACACAAAGGATCTAATTGGGTATTGAAAAAATACAATAACGTAACATATATTTTTTTCTGATTTACTTGATGAAATTTTAATATAGCGGTAATGTAGTTTCCTAAAGTTTTTATTATCAAGATAAATACGTATATCATTTTATTACAATTTTCTAATTTCTGTATTACAAGTTATTTTTACTTCATTTTTACGTTAAAAATAAAGAGAAGTGTTTTTCCTCGAATGGATATCGCTAAATTAAATTAGAATAATCATACTGTTGTTTTGGTTTGCGCACGCTTTCGTGAAACAAATTTTAGTATAAATTATTGCTCTCCGTAATGATTTCGTGATAATTTCATCGAGCCCATATATAAGTGTAATATATGGTAATATAATATGCTTCACGTTTAATAATGAAAGTACGTTTCTATTATAACTAGATACAATAGCAGGGGTTTGGATTATTATCAATGATCATTAATTATTAATGAGGGATGGTTATTATCGTGTAATGAAAAAAACACATACGAGGATTTACGTGCTAAACCAAGAGTTATGATTCTATGATGCCAAAGGTAACCGACGATTCCTTCCTCAAAAGCATATAACTAAGGGAATAACAATTAATACGTCATTCTGACTGGAAAAATTAATATATCTTTAAATAACAAATTTTTAATATATGAACTACTTTTATAATTCGTTTGATGTGAAAATAGGAGAAAATAATTATTTATAAATAAATAATGTAAGCAATAATACGTTGTAAAGATGTTATTATTTAAGTTTAACGTATAACTAACCAAAGATTAAAATCTTCAAAAAGTAATATGAAACGCATATATTAAATTAAGAAAAAAAAAAGGAAGAATTAAAGAGACCATCAAAGTTATGCGGGTAGGACGTCCCTTTCACTGCAATAAACCCAGCTTAATCGGTCTGTACTGCTCCCATTATCACCGGTGGGGATAGTCCAGTGTGTTCATTTGTGGTGGGATGAAAGGTCA
Source organism: Lycorma delicatula (assembly GCF_047948215.1). Lineage (NCBI taxonomy): Eukaryota > Metazoa > Arthropoda > Insecta > Hemiptera > Fulgoridae > Lycorma > Lycorma delicatula. The sequence continues at coordinate 115,804,348 of NC_134462.1, forward strand.
TCCTACCACTACGATTAAGGAATTGTAGTCGAGTGTGGAACGATGGCGAATGCGAGTGTGATCACGCGTATTAAAGAGCGTTTGATCGTTTGTTGTGGTAAAGCACAACCTGGTACCGCACACTGGTAAAGCATTGAAATCAATGTGAACGACCTCTTTGTGCATTTTGGAAAATCGTCACAATCAATGCAAACGTTAATGACATGGAAAAAGGAGGATTTTGCAACGGTAAGGGTCTTTGATGTGCCACGTATCGGGAGGCTGAGCACTCGAGCTGAGATGTGTGCTGTTGAGAAGGCATTGATTCAATGATCACCGATGAAATTAACGTGCAAAAGTTCTGCAGAAATAGAAATTCCAAGATCGACAATGCGAGACCGTATGCGAAAGTAATGAGGGCGAGATTTGGTGCGGTATATTATTTCTCTTGCTACCTCTCGCCCAATATCAGCCTTGAGTATTACAGGGACATCCTGACCACTCTTATCAGCAGGTGATTGTAACGCCTGGTCGACGTCCTGGGGGGTCTGCCAGGACACACAATAGAGGCAGACTTCTGATGGAAATCAGTGCTCAACTTGATATGGTGTGCTTGAATGTTGGATGTGAATTCACTTACAGAAGGGAAGCATAAGGATCAGTTATTGAAGTAACCTATGCAACTTCATTGTTGGCAGCTAGAATACGGGACTGACGGGTCTGGGGCGGGTATACCACTAGCAACGACTCGGCGATAAACATGACGATAGCCAAAACGGAATACGGCGGAGATGATACGTCTGCTTTTATAGGGTGAAATGTTAAAGACAGGAATTTTAATGGGACGAGAGCCTGAATTTTCGGATGGTACACGACGCACGTTAACATTGAGAACAAAGCCGAGTATTTAGCTGACTCGTTAGTGAGTGCGTGTGAGGGCAGTTTCCTAGAAAATATATCAGGAGAGGCCGCCCGCCAGTTTACTGGTAGACGGTCGAAATCACGCATAAACGGAGGGAATGCTTATCGGCTAGGCGGGCGTCTATGAGGACGTACTACAGCTCAGCTAGGTTAATATACCTGACTGTATACAAGGCAATGTAAAAGAAATTTTCCAGGATGATTAAAGCTAGGAAGAGAGACTGTTGAAAGTGCTTACTTCAATAGATAGAGGAGGACCCCTGGGGGAAACCGTACAGCAGTTTGTTAGTCAAGAAGGTGCTAAAAGCGAGGCCCCCAGTTATCCCCGATGCCTCAGAGGTTGCAAGAATAATCGAGGAGCTTTTTCCCGTCGGGGATGTTGCATTGGAGCGAGAGGAGATGGATGCGGGTACAATACCGATGTTCGTAGGGAGGAACTTTACGCAGCCGTGCAGTGAGTTCGCTTGAGAGAAGGCACGTGGTTCTGACCGCCTGCCAAATGCGATTGTCAAAGCGGCGTTTTTAGTTGAGCCTGAGATATTTTTTGCATGTTTGAACGAGGGCATTTTTCCTACGAGGGGGAGACGGCATCGCATCGTCTTGATATCGAAGCCGAGGAGGGATTTGGCGCTCCCGTCGTCTTACCGTTCATATCAATAATTGATACGTTTTCGAAGATATTAGAGATAATAATACAACAGCTCGCCTGCGCCGTAGAGCAGGCTGGTGGTCTTCCCCCACGGCAATCAATACGGCTTCAGAACCGGCAGATCTGCTGCCGTTCTGTGGCGAATGTACGGAGCTTAGCTGAGAGCACCATTGCGAGTCGCCAATATTGCAAAGGATGCACGTGTGTCCTGGTCGCAGTTGATGGTCATAATGCGTTTAATAGTGTAATCCATGTAGTGATCAGGCGTGCGCTGCAGGGATTTCGCGTACCGCAATATTTAGTGTGAATTATTTCTTCGTATCTTGCAGATAGAAAATTCATATGTGAGGTAGACGGCGGTGTGATAGAGCGGGTGATCGACAGGGGTGTTCCTTAGGGGTTGGTCTTCGGACCAACTTTGTGGAATATTAATTATGATGGGGTTTTTAGCGTTCAATTATGTTTCTTATGTACACCAGCTGTACCAGGAAGGGTGGGTATACAAGGGGAGGCTTAGTCGATAGTGCGCAGGTGCGCAGGAACACATACGCATTTAATAACATCTTGGGAAACCTGTTAGGGAGCCCGACATCACCTAGGCGCTCGTAAATGGGGTTGCTCCACCTCTTTAAAAAAGAAAAAGGGTTTTACTAAAGAAGAAATTGAAAAACAAAGGTATGTCAACAACGAGTAGCTCCCAGAAGCTGTTCTGTCAACATTTGAAATGATCATCCCTGATATGCCGTTGCGGATGAAGAATCGATCATGGAGGCGCATGCCAGCTGTGCTTTGAACATGGTGGATCCCATACAGACATTTTAAATCCGTAGAAGGTAAGCAGGACCTATCCTAATAATTTCATAAGCGTAAAGGGACTTCCCGCTCACCCGTAGATTGGCACAGGCAAGGAGAGCTTGTTTTGTGAATAAATATGCTAATATTAAATATACAGTGTTACAAAAGTGGTTCTTCTTTTTTTGTTGAGGTATCAGCTGATTGATTAGTTTGTTATATTCTAAAATTCTTTTCCTTCTGCGTCATTCTTTTTAACCACAACATATTTACTAACGTCCACAATTGACTATTTCATATATTACCATATATTTCATTCTTTTTTCTTCCTCTAAGATTTATATTTGCATTTTATATACATATATATATATATATATATATACATACACGCGTGTGTGTGTGTGAGTTATAAAAAACAGTCGTGCAAAGCAGTTAAATTTAAAGTTTTATTGTTCAAGATCGTTGAATATCAAAATAATAATTATATTTCAAACAACGGATTCTGAAGAGAAATGCTGTAGAACCTCTGTTAATGGAGAGTTTATATAAAAAATTATATATTCCTCATTTTGACAATGAACGTTTATTTTCCGGATGAAAATAAAAATTAACATAATATACATTATTTGTAAAGTGTGATTTGATCAAGGACTGTTTAATGCAAACAGGTTTCCTTAGTTCCAAGTAAAAAGCAAGGATAGATAGAACAACTATCCCTTAAGACCCCTTTTAGACAAAGGGAAAGGATAACGGATTTGCTGCTTAAGTCAGGTTATTTTGGTACTTTCAGTAGATCATATCGTCTGCTCAGTAACCGTCCATGCAAGAGTTCTGTTTGTGGTTTTAGTGATATCTTGTATGAATTGAAATTAATTATTTGTGGGTTATGTCAAGAAAGAAGAAACGGGAAATGATAAAGATTGAAGAAAAATTTAAGGAAATTAGAAAAACTAAAAAATGGTGAGCTTTTGCAAACAGTGGCAGTCAATTTGGTGTTTGCTTTCAACTCTTCTGATCGGGTCACGATGAAAACTACGTTTGAAGAATGCTGTTACGGTGTCAAACATGAGAACAATGAACACGTGCCAAAACGAGAAATTTAATAAGGTTGTATTTCTCTGGTTCACTCAATAAAGGTTAAAGGTTAAAGAGGCATTATTTTTTTTTCATTATTTTTTTATTTTAAAAAATCTTTCAAAAATCAAAAAAATTATTCTAATTATGCAACGCATTTAATAAAAGAAGGACATACCCTAATGAAAATGGAAGAATAAACGAAATTAATTCACAAATGTGTTAAAGAAAGAAAAATTAACATTTTAGAAAATTTAGAAATCTTTAAATTAAAATGCGACAATAAACAGTGCTTGTGACCAGAACATCATCAGTACATCATAAATGTACAGATCAATAATCAAGTTGATCTCCTTTTCAAGAACCTCAATTTATTAAACAACAGGAAATAGATAAATAAAATTAAAATATAAGTATAACAATTAATAAAAAATAAACAAGAAGGCATGATAAGGCCAGAAAGCAAGAAGGCCAAAAAGGGATGGTGTCATACATATTGAGGGACAACTAAACGCTATATAAAAATTAACTGTATTTTATTCTAATGCTCATAATCAATGTTATTACCGTTCAATTCAATGTTTCAGTATACGAATTTATAACACTAGTAATTTAACGAATACTAAGTGTAAAAATATGAATTTTTATAATATACATATTCATAAAAATATTTTAAAACGAATGAATTTCATATCTTTCTTACCAGGTGTAACTTCTTTTCGGGCATGAGTAGTTTCTCCGCCGGTGCCAGGATGTTCCTCATCTTGAACACTATCTTGTTGTTGTTGATAAAATTGTTCTAAAATTTCTTCAGTTACATTACCCATAATAGCCACTGTAACAAAATGGAACTAGGATAAAAAAGTTTCTTTAAAACAACAGAAATAAAATCAAACAAAAAATAAAAAAAGAAAGATTTATATTTAATATACACGATGAGGATAAATTTCAGTTTTTCCCGCTTTCAGATTTAAAATCCTTAACATTATTTAGCAGTCGGGAAATATTTGTTTAGTAATTGATAATAATAATCTGCTAATTTGATCAATGTAATTGCTCGTCAGTTTGTTTATACTTCCTTATACGAAGTAAAGAAAGTCTTGTGATCGCGAAAAATTTCGGTTTTCAGATTTCAACGGATATATCCATTTTGATTATCCCTGAATCCATTTTGACCAGTTTTGGCGTGAGTACGTACATACGTTCGTTCGTACGTACGTATGTATTTCGCATATCTCAAAACTATAGCCGTAGGATGTTGACATTTTGGATTTAGGCCCAAAATCCAAAACAAGCTTTTCAACGATATATCATAATGGTACTTATTTTCATTGGTACCAGAGTTATAGCCAAATAAAATTTTAATTAATTAAATACTTGGATCTTACAAGGGCACAATGGTTCGAATCAGACTTCATCTCCTTTTTTTTTTAATGTAAATATATTGATTTATTAATAATTATTTACATCTGATTGTAAAAAAAACTTTAACGATAAATAACAATTCAAGAATAATAATAAAAAACAAGAAAAAATATCAGAAGTTGTTAATGAAATAAAATTTTATTTATTTTTCATTTTAAAAAATGTGTATATGCAATTTAAAAGACGTACAAGTAAGTCATGTGGTGTCAACGCCAGATTTTTATACCTATATTGAGAATACATTCTATCTAAACTTAATTAACGACTTCGAACCGTGTTTATTTATATGAGTTTATTTGTTACATAGATAGAGAAGCCATAGTTTCACCAAATCAATCGATTTATATGATTTTTTTCTTATTAGAAGCTTCCCTTTAAATTTTATTCTAATAGAATAAATAAAACACACTTAAAACGAAAAATTGAGTTTGAAAATGCATCCTTAGCATTAATTGTATCCTTTAATTTTAATCTTAATGCAACTTCGTTAGCAGTCTCTACTTTATTTTTCCATTTTTGTTTTACTTTTAATAATTTGTAAGTTCTTCTTGCTATTTGTATTTGTTGTAAACGATATTGTACTGTATTATATGGGAACAGATTTTTCAAGTTTTAACTTTTTTTTTTCAATAATTAAATATCGTTCAAATAAAGTAAGGTGATAAAAATTAAAACAGACAAAAACTATAATTAAAGAAAAATGTATATTATTTTTCATTTTTTTTTTTTTTTTAATTTTGGTAATTTAAAATCGATGTGAAATTAAAGAGATACTTATTGAAAAGTGTTGAATTGAATGAAAAAAAACTAAAATTCAAAATTATTGTTAAAGTTTGTAAAATAATTGTGTAAATAAAGTAATTTCCTTTAAATTATATTGTATTAATTATTATTATAGTTATATTTATCGTAGTGCTAGGAATAGAGATGGTTGTGCAGTTAGGGAGTCGAATCCTTTTGCAGTACGAACAAAAATAATTTATAAATTTAGTTCGCATGTAACTTTCAAATCTACGATACATAGATTTGTTAATGTATAAAGCGGTACAATGCATAACATGTCGTTATAATTATGTTATAAGATGATTTACGTTTATATTACAATTATTATTATCAAATAATGCAATACGATTAAATAAACTGGCTGATATCATTTGTTCATACTACACTGAGGGATTTGTTCAATGGATATTTTGCTAGGAACAAGGAGAAGCAAGAGATACAGGCAATTTTGTTATACAAAATTAAAGAGAGATGGTACGAAATAGAGAAATGGAATAACAAAGCATAAAGCAGTAGTTTTGAGTTCGGTAGGGCAGGGTACACCTGGCTGGCTTATAGGGACAATATGGAGTGAAGCACTTAAACCGACCGTTGTTCTACTTTAGGTGTACTGTGTAGTCTGTACTTTTGCCGTGTTGAACGCAAAGCGTGATTATAAAGTAGCCTATAAATCCCGGCGCTCATTAGCCCGGCGTATACACAAAGGACATACTGTTCGCTCCACCTCGTATCTTCCCCAATTAATAATCTAGCTATAACGTGTCTGCGTTCTCTCTTTACTTCTCTCGAACATCCATTCTCTAACCGCTACATTGGTTTATGTCTTCTTCCCGAGTTTACACTTACTTTTAAAAATGTAATACAACCTTTTGCGTATAATAATACAAATAAGTTGTATTTTCTAAAACGCCTACGTTAATTGGATCCGACCTAGTCTTCCTACCATAAGATGTTTTTACATAAAGTGCATCGCGTGATTTTCAGTAATTTATTTAAAGGAGTGAGAAATTGCTGCATGTTCTCTTTTGTACGTACATTAAAAAATTATAGCGGAAATTCTCAAGTAGATTATGTCAAAATGAAATTAGGCTAAGAATAAAGCACCGAATGAATACTACATTTATTTAGACAAGTTTTTCACCTTTTTAATACTTTCACTGTAACGTAAAAAACAAAATTTTACTTTATTCGTGTACATATAAAAGAAGTATTATTTATAATTTCAACAGTAAAATATATTACTTAAAATTTTCTGTATTTAATTCTTATAAATATTCTTTATTTATAAATTACATTTTTGAAAATGTTACTTTCCACTTGCATTGTATTTTAATTAAACAAAAAGTATTTAAAAATATATTTTACGGAACTTTTATCGTTTTAATATTTTATTCCTAAATACTTAAGAAGGTAACGTAAGAAATATCGAAGTTAGTAGATGTAGTAACAAATCTTTCCCAGTTTTATTTAAATCCCCGATGATTTAAAGAGGAAGTAATACATTCGCTAGTAATAATAAATAATAATTTATTTGGGTTTATTGTTTTATACAGTATATATATATATATATATATATATATATATATATATATGTGTGTGTGTGTGTGTGTGTGTGTGTGTGTTTTCACACCAATATAAAAAAAAGGCCATCACATACATATTACGTTTTATTTTGTTCTTTTGTATACTGGAAACCTCAAAACGTCATGAAATGCCAAAAATCGGGATGGTAAAGTATAATTCATTAAATATTTCCATTACTTCACTATGGTAACCCACCGGTTGGTCTATTGGTGAACGCGTCTTCCCAAATCATCTGATTTGGAAGTCGAGTGTTAAGACGTTCAAGTCCTAGTAAAGGGAGTTACTTTTGTATGGATTGGAATACTAGATCGTGGATACCGGTGTTCTTTGGTGGTTGGGTTTTCAATTATCCACACATCTCAAGAATGTTAGAACTTAAGACTGTACAAGCCTATACTTCATTTACAGTCATAAATTTTATTCTCATTCATCCTTTGAAGTAATACCTGAACAGTAATTCTCTGACGCTAAACAGGAAAAATAAAAATAAAAGGAGCACCATGGTATCTATGACGGACAGCCCCATCCGTGAGCGGGTGGGAGACCTCGGTTTCCCGCTTACGATGATAGGGTGGGGACTCCTTTGCAGTACCGTTGGGGGGAAAGTTCTAGTTCCGGTGGGGATCCTTTCTAGGGTTTCCCATTAGAGGCAAGGCATAAAGACCGTGTCTCGGTGGGGAGATCCTTTGGAGTCCCCTCATTAGAAGCATGGCGCCTAAAAGACCAAGTTCCTGCTATCTGGCGTAAACTTTGTTCCCGACGAGGTAGGTAGAGGTTATGGCACCCCTCGGAGCCGAGTTTATGTTTAGTTGCGGATCCGGTTCCGCGAAGCGGGGAAAAAATATAAACGTATAAGACCAATAAGTTATTGTTAATATGTGAAAATACCTTATTTATTATACAATACCTTATTTTATTTTATAATATACATTATAAAATATATGTATATTTTACAACGTTAGATAGTTTGGTTTTTGGTATTTGCTTGAAAATGGTGGAACCGATTTTTATGAAATTTGGTTAACTTTTCTCAAAATAAATTTAGAAAAAAAGAGACATTTGCATAATAACGAATCCTGTGAATGAATAAATATTGAGTTTAATGCTAAATAAATTAATGTACACCATTCAGTTCCAATGTTTTTTAAAAATTATTTTTTTGTTAAGCGCTATAACCGTAATTGTTGGAGAGATGTGACTCGAGATAATTTTTTTATCAAAAATGGAACAGCAATATCCAAGAATAAGAATAACAAACATGCATACTTTATTAAATAGACTGATGAAATAAGTTATAATATGATTTCTTCATATAACCAAATGTACTTTTGTTTGTCAGAATTCTGAGTTCACTGAAAAATAACACCATATTAAGCTCTACATAAAAAACTTCACTTCGTCCACCAACTTCGGCAAGTTGTAAAATTCTCATCATTACTGTCAGAGAAAGTAACTGTGAATAGTGCCGGTTGAACGTTAGGTGCTTTATTTGTTTTCAGAAACATAAGGAAGATTGTGATAAGTAATATAATAACATATTAATATATACCTTTCTGTGGAGAGTAATATCTTATACAAACATTCCCCATTCAATGAGACATTTATTCTCTTAGCTAAATTATTTTATGTAATTACTATACTATTCTATTTTATTCCGTAAACTAACGTTTATAATACTGTAATAGTTGTGAAATTATGAAAAACAATTATTAGTTACGTCGTATTTAAGGATGAAAACATTGTGTATGTATGTATTTTCATTTTTATATATGTAACAATTTTTCGAAAATTTTACAATATCTTTGAGAAAATGGAAGATCCATGCATCCCTTTTCGTGTAGTGAGTATACTAGTAGCGTGTTATATTATTCACAAATCACATAATCTGATGTGTTGTTTGTCAAAATCCAACGATAAAATGATCGCTTCTAGACATTAATGAGGAACAGTTGGCCATAAAATATATCTGGTCTGGCCTGCCCTTAAAGTTCAACATTCGTACAAAAAGGGAAGTAGTGTTTTACTTCTGTCACATTCAAACTGACAAAAAATGTATGAATTTTACTTTTTCAATTAATTTTAAATTTATTATTTTCATTTAGTTTGAAAATAATCTTATAAACATTTTTTTTTCGCCCATATTATTAATTGTTAATTATTTTTAAATTCTACTTTAATAAAGGAAGACATGTTTTTTGTTAATTTTTTCTTATGCCCTAATTTCCAACATTTCAGAAACATATTAACTATTTAGATAGTTACTTAGATTATTAGTTATTTAGATAGTTCAGAAACTATTTAGATATAAACGTAAAATTATGCAGATAAAGGTTAAAAACATGGAATAGCATTTTATATAAGAAATCTCCATAAACTTAGGTAAGACCGAGTGTTATAATTAATGAGATCCCCTAGGTTAAACTATTATGTGTAGCTGACAGAATGATGAGTCAGAAGAGAGGATCTAAAAAATTTCACTCCGTTACGAACGGAGAATCCGAGTTAAAAACAACTTTCAAAAAACACACAAAATGAAAGATAAGAAAACAAGGTAGTTTTCATTTCAGCTAGTGTAAATTTTGTTGCATTAATTGCGAAGTTAACTTTCTATATTTATTTTCACTGTAATGTAGTGGAATTATGTTTCAAGGCTAATAACAGTTTTTTTTTATTCAATTTTCTCTTCGCTAATAACCATATTAATAATAGTATTATTTCAGTTTCTATGGAAACCAGTAAAGGGCAAACTTTTTACAAAATCTACAAAAGTTGTAAGTAGTTTTTACGATTTTATTATTTTGACGAAATGCTAATGATATATTTAATTACTAATGAAGAGTTAATTGAATATCAAAAAACAATTTTTAGGCAAATATGCGAGTTTCATGCAAAAATACATCTGCAGTTTACCGTCTATTTGCTACATACATTTTTTTAATCGAAATACTTTTTCTATAAGAAAAATCTTGCTGTGTGTGAAATAGTACTTCTCCTGAATTTTAACATAGTTTTCATAACAGAAAGGGAGATACATTGGTTTGTTGTTTTAGACTATTAAACTGAATATTTTATAAAACATAAAAATATTTTCAGTAAAAGAAGCATCAACTAGAAGTATTTTCTTTGAGATTAATCATGTTTACTAAATACTCAGTCCCTGTAATGATCTGAGGAAAATTTCAATTGGAAAAATGATCGCACGCATTCAACGGGCATAACATTCTATTATGCAACTATACATTTGGCTCAGTAAAAAAGGAAACTGGAATCAACTACACTCCTCGCTTTTTCTGATAAATCTGGCACAAGATGCTTGTTATTTGGAATAGCAATATCATTTTCGGGAGCAATTTTTACCTAATTGGTCACTTATAACGATTACGGTTATGGCACTTATACATAAATCTTACTACAGAAAAAAAATAAGAACGCATATTATGTCTTCATAATAGAAAAAAAAAATTGTTTTCAAACTTTAACAATTACATATCAATGATTTTGGATTTTTTCAGATAATATCTAATACTACCCAAACTATTTGTATTGCCAACAAAGAACAAAGACGAAAATACACTTACTCGCATTCTTTCGTTTGCTCATTCTGGCCTTTATACTACTTTTATACTAAAAACATCTTTACCAGCTGAAAGGAGATTTTAAATTCCACTTTCAGTTACTCCTCAAAGCCTAGACAGCGTTACAGAGATATATTTAACTAAAACTAGTAATCGTCAAGTTGACACACCACCACATTAGAAATAAATATTAACTACAAATGATTAACACATTACATATCAATAAAAAAAAAATGTATATTTTAGAAAAGTTGTAATAAAGTAAACTAACAAAAGTAAAAGCTGAAAGTGTTTCATGTTACGTGATGATTATATACGCAGATATCTAAAAAAAAAGTGTGATTATTTTAATTGCGGTATATTTCTTTTGAAGAATATTTATAATAAAATGTATAGAAGGAATTAAATTAGATAAACGTCTAACAAAACGTTAATAGATTTCCTTCTGAAGATATTACGAGATATACTAAGCTCTAAGCTCATTATATTTAATTTTCTATATTTATGGATAATCCATTACAATAGAAAAATGTAAGCACGCAAACAAGAAACGAATGGAAATTGTAACAGAACCATTAGAAGCATTATTCTCTTTACGATGTCTTTCGGTTGTGGTAGAATGGCGCATGGAGCACACAGCATCACGAAATCCAATTTTCTCCCTCAACAGAGCTTGGGAACTCAACTCACCTGTTTCTCTCTGTCCCCTCTTAGCTCTACACTCCTTTCTCCTATCCCCTTTACATTTTCGTTGTCGTACAATCGTTTCTTTCCCACTCTTCTGTCTTTATAGATTTCATATCACCCTTCTACTAAATAAAAAAAAATTCTTTTCATTTCTCATCTTACTTCTTGATATAAACAACTCGACTGACTATATTTACAGAAAACTCTAGAATATATAGATAAATAAATCTCAAGTAAGACACATTTCATCCATCTCATTGAATATGATAAAAAATATATTACGAGGGGGGAAAAAATTTTAATAAAAACTACTACAAAATATAAAAAAAAAGCTGAATACTAGATTAATAAGAGAAACATAATAAAACATGTTTGATATTACAACATTTAAAATCACAGTCTTAGAAGAATATAATTTGTGAATTCACAAAAAAACATTTGGTTTCTTATGAAACACAGGGCATATTAAAATAGAAATTTCAGTTCTTAGATGAAATGTAAAAATCAACTTGAAGAAAACAAAGCAACTTAATGGGTAAATTTAATCTTAAAAATTTATTCCTTATTAATGAAGAGAGAAATACCCGCGGTTAGGTATAACATAATAAAATGTTCTTTCATTCAATTGTTTTTCCTGTAAGGCAACTGAAAGAAAAGACTAAAAGAAGAATTTTACCTATAACAGTTTATTTTTTATTTTAACTTAATATGAAGACAAACAAAAAAAAAAAAAAACCATCTAAAAGAAAAAATTGAAACTGAAGTAAAAGCACAGATACAGAATTTATGATTCTTTCTTTTTTTATGTGTTTTTACCTTAAAATGTTTAGCCCGATAGCTATATTGCTGCAAATATCCCTATGGATTAACAGTGTTTTTAGAAGACAAGCTCCATGATAACATTGGAGTAAACTTCCACGCGAAAAGTATTCCAGAATTGATAAAACGTTTTTGATTTTGACAAAAGTCATTACGAGAGACGGTCCCAAAATTCCATAATACCAGAAACCACATACTATACTAATTTAAAAAGTAAATTGTGTACACTTATTAATCGTACAAACTATACGTGTTAAAAGTCAAATTGAAGAATCTGTAAAATATGATCACAATTACGATTTTTGAGATTTTTGGCACCTCAAGTCTATGGACGAGAAAAAATCGACTAGATGTTATTTTTGGTATATTACAACAAAAGAACAATTTTACTAATTAATTAGTGAAAAATTAAACATAAAGACTATCAGATATTACACCTGCTGGACATTTGAATAAAATACTACCAGTATATGAAAACGTTTGTGGTTGACCGGAATTCCAACCTGGTATTTTCTAAAAGAAAAGCTAAGACCTACCTTTCCACCATGTAGGACAGAAATGTTTTGTTTACATTTTTACTTACTGCTTCATCATAATTTCTTAGCAATCGGTAGTATTCAACTAGTTTTAAGTTTTACATCTGATTTTGAACGCGTTTTTATTTTTCATTGGGTTCCAGTATCGTTTTCTTGTTCATATTAAAACGCGTATTATTTGTGATTCAGGAAGCAAAATTAAAAAAAAATCACGTCATAGAAAAATAAACCATTAAAGGCTTTTTTATCAAAAAAGAAAATTATATTTTTATTGAATCTTTGTTTCAGAGTCGAAAATTAAAAACATGGAATATAAACGATTTTTTTAAAACACTATTACGCTAAATTTTTGTAAAAAAGATATTTTTATCATATTACATGAAATAGATTTAAGAAAAATTAAAAAAGAATCTGATGTGTGGGCACCACGTAACTTCTTTATACGCCTATTCAATTACATACAAACATTTATTTTTTAAATGAAAAGTACATAAAATTTTATTTCATCAATAACTTCTGATATTTTTTTTGTTGTTATTGAATTAATATCTGATTCGAACCGATGTGCCTTCCCTTGCTCTTATAAGATCCAAATATTTCATTAACTAAAATTTTATTTGGTTATAACTCTGGAAGCAATGAAAATAAGTACCACTTATGTTATATCATTGAAAAGCTTTCAATGAGGGCTTATTACTGCAGTTAAGAAAAAGTTCAACATCCAAATGTTTTGGATTTTGGGCGTTTTGGGACACTTTTGGTCCAGTCGATTGCAATCAAAAGAGGAGGTGCCTAACTAGATGTTACAACAGTCCTAAATGTAAAATGTCAACATCCTGTAGCTAATATTTGTGAGATATGCGAGATAAATACGTATATCCGTTCGTACGTATATACAAACGTCACGCCGAAACGAGTCAAAATGGATTCAGGGATGCTCAAAATGAATATTTCCGTTGAAATCTGAAAAACGAAATTTTTCGCCATCACAATACTTCCTTCATTTCGTACAAGGACGTAAAAACATAGAACTGAGAATAAATTTGGATTAGACTGGTGGGAAAGTAAATTAATCTAGAAAAATTAAAGTTGTAAGTAATTTAATTTTTATTACGTAAAAATTAAAGTTAAAAATTACATTAAATCTAATTTAGAATTATCAAAAAATTAAATTCTACAAAAAAAATGTATTACACATTAAACAAACAACTCATGCAATAGTTAAAATTGGAAATAACTGTTAATAAATCATACAAAATTGTAACTGATATTTAAAAAGAAAGAACATAGAAAAAACATACCTGAATCAAATGAGACTTCACTGAGCAAAATCCAACGTGCAGAAAAATATAATTGTGTTTTAACGAATCGTCCGACTCTGTTTTGTAATGGAATTGATATGTTAAATGCAGAATCTTTAAACGTTTCCAATTTTGGTCTAAATCTAACCGGATTTGTCTGAAATTTTTCTCCATCTAAACTAAGCCATATCACTGCCATATAAAATACCTAAAAAAAATTATATTAAAAATGTAATAATAAAATGTGTCATACATTATTCTTTTAATTATTATCTTATAATTATTCTTATAATTATTATAAAAGAATTAGTTATAATATATTTACTGGTATTGTAAAGAAGAAAAAAAACATTATGCTAAATATTCACAAAAGTAAGTAAATAAGAACACAAAATAACATAACTGTAAGCCAATCATTAAACGAATTTTAATTTTATTTTAATCATTAACATTTTTTTTAACGAGTAAAGAGGCTGAATATGCAAAAACCAAACGAATATATATTTATTTTTTACAAAAATCGTGTGGGATTAAACGAAAAATTATTAAGAAAACTTAACGGCCTTCCTGATAAAGAATGTTTTAGTGAGCGGTAACAGAAAATAATTAAAAGATATTTATTACACATGTATTTTTAACCAAAATAATAATGACCAAAAAAGAAAAAAATGTTATAAAAATGGTTACGAGAATCCTATAATAAAATAAAATAAATGTCAGTATTTCTAGGTATAATGGGTATTCTTTGTATTCGTGAATTATTTTTATTTATCAATACGCCCGGGTATGTTGCTTTTCACTATTTATAAAGACAAAATTCTATTCTAATTCATAAGATTTATCAAAACTTAATTTACATTAAGTATTACAGTTTATTAAAAAAAAAAAAAAACCATAGCATCATGACTTATTAATAAAAATTAGCTCTTACTGATTAGAGTTAATTTATTAAATAAGCAGCATAATTCTTCTTAGAAAAACATTTTTTTATGTTTAAAAACATCTTCCCTGTGTAAGATGACTTTTACAATAAAAATTAATCTTATGTGTTCTTACAATCGGGCTACGGTTTTTCATTCTGGGGACAGTTTCTATAATTGCTGACAATCAGTTTTTAGTAAAGAGGGCGAATCCTTAAAAAGAGACCTGATATGTACATTATGTTTTTAAAATAACCTCTTACGAGGCTACCACCGTGTTAGGAAAGGCTCTCCCAATGAATTTAGCGGTGATAGTTCGGGCAGCCTTGTGGAAATTGCAAAGAGACCGGGAGGCTGAGGTATTTGGGATCGGATTTCGGGCCGGGCCAGTACCGGAACGGAACGGTGATCACAATGCACCCGATCTAAATTTCAGTTGCCCATCTCCCGCCTGTGGAAGAGCCTCGTGATGGAAGCATGGCAGCTGGAATGAGACACCACGACTAAGGGAAGATCGTTGTATAAGTTTATACAGGATCTGGGAGGATGGTACGCCTCGAGCTCGTTTTTAAGGATAACGGGTGTCCAGGTGCTCACCAGCCACGCTAACTTGAACCAAAATCTGTTTCAGTTCCGCCGGGCAGCTGATGAGCTGTACGTCTGCGGGGAGGTCCAGTCAAATGAGCATCTGATGTTTGACTGTCCTGTTCTTGTGGGGTGCTAGAGACCGGGCCACCCTGGAACTTAAGAGGTCAAGGGGAAAACTTTTGAGCTCAAAGATCAAGGGAGATGAATGGAACCTGACTAAATATATATATTTTTTAACTTTAATTTGTAAGATTGAAAATCCCACTGTGTAACACAGACTACATGGTAGTCTATTATAGCATAGACGACTTGGTGACTTTTTAAAAAAAAGTAATGTCGCACAAAACCTGTCTTCAAAATAAAACTCATTCTTGGATTACTTATAATTTCTGACCTGTTTTACAAGCATTACTTATCTTTTTTTGGATTACTTATTTATTTGTCAAGCTGTGGCTATAATGAAAAACGTTATATAAGATAGCGATTAAGCAAGAGTGTCAAAAATGAGACCCAAAATATTTGACTTAAGTTTTGATTTTTTTTTTAGAAATTTGCCTTTGAATACAATATAGTATCATGTTTAAGGTAAAAATGTATTTTGATCAGGGGAACAAATCGTACCCAAATTTGTAAAACTAAACATTTTGGTCTTTTTCACCATCATCTAATTATTGCAAAATTAAAACAATAATGATTTAAAAAACCTATGGCGTATTTGAAATAATAATCTGTCAACGGAAAAGCCGGAAAAGTTACGTAACTCATTACCGGATTTTTTTTTAATCATTTTGTCGTTGGCCATAATGAATAAAAACAAATTAATATAATATATCCTTTCATCCAACCCTTGACTACAGTATTTTTCTCACTGAAAAAAACACTTTTCCTTTAAAATCGTAATTAAATTTTTTATTATATTATATCTTATTCTAATAAGGATCTCCTTCATCTTAGTGAAACAATTTTTATCTCCATTTTATAAAAATTTTAAGTTTCAATTATGAAAAATTAGATTTCAGTATTTCAAAATGTTCTTATTTTTGTAACACTTAAGATATTGGCTCGAGTTAAAATCATTAAAAAAAATTAAATATTAATTTGACGTATAAATTTTATTTTTAAATCGTAATTTTATCTCGATTTACTAATGTAAGTATAATAAATTTTAAATCCGTCATAAATAATGGAAAATATCATAATAATGGATCATTAAGTGTTAGAAATACTTACGTTTTATTTTTTAATAACGAAAAAGAAGGAAAATACTTCTCAGAAACTCTCATTACGAGAGTATACAGGATGGGAGCTTCAGCACTTCAGTGAGTTGCAGCCTTATTTATTAAGTACAGCTGAATACAGACTACAATATCACACCCGTTGAACACATCTACATTAATAAATTTACGCATTTCTTCACTCGTTCCATTTACCAGAGATTATGAAAACGATGAATAGCCATGAAACATGTTTCTAATGCAGATCTCAAGCTCTGTAATCATTTATCGATTTCGCTCTGTAATCATTTATTTTGTAGCTTGAGATCTCAATGGAAGGATTACATGGGGTCAGTGAATAAATATCCTACGGATATTATCCTTGAAAGATATCTAATATCTGATATTATATCTTAGTGAATAAATATCCTACAGATATTTATTCATTGGTTAGGAAACGAATTTTTTGTTATTTTATGTAGATTACAAAAGTAAATCGTGTATGGAAAATATATACGAAAATAATGTAAAACTTACAATTTTGGTTTTGTCGTAGGTGGAAAACATTGCGATTCGATATGCTTGGGTAGAATAAAAGGACCAAGAAGCGAGAGGAGTTGTTCAGGTATAGAGTGAATTTATTTCATAGGACAACTGTTGAAGATGGGTACATTATCTTTGGGAATAAAGATAATGTACTCATGTATAATGTTTGCAGAATTTTTCTACAGCTAGATGGTTTATATAATTAATGCAAAGCAAAAACTAATATAATTTTTGGGAATTAATGGGATTAACTGTTTTTTTTTTTTGTTTTTTTTTTCATTATAGGTTAATTATTTCTGAATCTGTTGACGTCTTTACTAGAATTATTCTTGTTCTTCCTGACTTAGGATAATGAATTTCAGGAGTGTGTATCAGTTTACGGACTGAGCGCGCGGTGTGTGTGTGTTCGTGTGCGAGAGAGAGAGAGAGAGAGAGAGCGCACGCGGGTGTGTGTGTGAGTTCTGTAAAAAAGAAAAAATATATTACTTGTTTTATTTTGATTTTCCTTGTTCTATACTGTTACGTGTTAAATGTTCATAATTACTTGTGTATGTGCCGCTTGGCATAAAAGTCTGTAATATTTCGCTGGTAACTGCCTATCACGTGATGCGAGTGTGATCCAATTTACTCAAGATTAATATAAATGTAATCAATTATAAATAAACTTTGAATCTATAAAAAAGAAATATATACATATTTAAAATCTCCTGTAAGGTTGTTTTTCTTCCCAGTTACGGTTCTTCTCAATAACCTTCCAATACCATATTTTTATCTCACTGGGTTATTTATTAAAGGATTGGGTCACATTGACAATCCAGCCAACTCAATCCAGCGAACCCTAATCAGCGCTATCTGAATGTACAACTGTCAGGAGATTCCCAGCTGCTACGCATTCTTCAAACCCAATTTGGCTGAGGCAAGAATTTATTTTTTGAATCAATAAGTATAATTTAATAATAAGTATAATAATACAATAAGTATAATTTTAGAATGAAACTTAATCACAAATTACCCCCACCCTAAAAAATAAATCTTAAGTAACTTAATTCATATATCATTATTTTTCCAATGCCAGGTAAGTATTACAACTTGCCAGCTTTTATTTAATTAAAAATAACTTAATTATATATTTTTTAAAAACACAAATAATATTTGGTAAGAATAAGTTTTAGAAAAATAAAATTATCAATAAATTTTGTATCATTTTTTGTTTTTTACTACAAATAACAACATATTAAGAAAACAAATTGTTTTATATAAAATTGTATTAAATCAAACAGTTTTACTGAAAAAGTACATAAATATATATATCCCTAGACATTATAAGAGAAATGACAATCTTTGCTGCAGCGTTTGAATATAAAACAAAATCCTTACGTTTGTGAAGCGTAGGGTAATATTCAAGGGTTTTACGAGAGAAGAAGTAGAGTAAACGGGTGGAAGAGAGGGTGGCTGGTACAGGATTTAGGGAAATAATGGAAATATGTTGGTCAGATTGCAGGCAGGGGAACGGGCATCTGTTCCAATAACTGTTGTACGGCAAGCAGCTCGTCTTGTGTGTTGTACCCTACTAGTACGATTTGAATCGTGGTATATCGTCCGACGTCTATTGTAATCTTTAAATCCGTATTCTGTAAACAGTGTTATTGAAAGTGTCGGATTTAAGATGACGAATAAAAGATGGAACGAGTTGAAGAGGTTTATATAAGGGTGGTATGAATGGAAAGCTGAAGAACGATCCCCTTCGGGTATTCCATTTTCCCGATGAGAATATTTATCGGAAACCAAATAATCAATTCCGGTACTTTATCTAGAAAAAGGTATCGAACAGGAAACGCACGATCGTAACCGGAACAACGGTCGAAGAATGAAAGAACGGTCAGTAAGCAGATAAGACTACCCGTCCGCACGCACGACTCATGATGGATGGGGAAACTTGTCGGACATCATTATTCTGATTTTCGCTTCTGGATGTAGATCCCTTCATGCATAAAACAGGGCCCCGCACGTTTCGTATAACGGACTGAGGGCTGAGACCGGGCCAGTAATGACAGGCCGTCCGCCCTTTCGTTTCAACCCTTTGAATACCGCTCACAACCCCCTCCCATATACATGATCTTTACCGATCCAACCTCTTTCTCCTCTTCCACTCCCCTCCAGAACGAAATATTTCACTCTTCCATCTGCTGCTTCATGACTACTGACTACGCTTTTTCCTCTCCTCGTAACTCTACTGTGTTGCTTATGTCAAGGATATCTCTCTGCTCCGACATCGCGTTACTTTATAAATAAATATGCATTAGAATTTATAATATACAACTGAAAGCACAACCAACCTCTCAAAGTTACGCTAAGAAACACTTTGACGCTTTTCAATCTTCCATTTTCTACGTATAAAGAAAAAAAGGATGTATACAGTGTACAGTTGTGTAGCCCGCTGCGCGACTTTAAACAGAAAATTTTAATTTTAAATACTGTAGTCACACTGAAATAAAAACGATTAAATAAATGAGATATAATTTAATATTAATGTTATTTCTTAACATTTTTATTATACTTATTATTTCTCAACATAACTAATTACGAAGTCATAAGAAATAAAATCTGCTAATGCAACCCCTTTTTTGTTTAATGTTTACTGCTTATAAATGAATGTTCTTAACTAAATTTGTTACTTATACATTATGTATGTCTGTAATGCATATTCTGAGAACAGATCAGTAGTGTGATTATTTTACAAATAAGATAGGTTTGTTTAAAGATGTTTACATGAACATTTGTTAAAATGTTTAGTTTAGATATACATGTAAAAAATATGATATCACTTTTACTTCAAAATTGAAGTAAAATTAGAGAAAATAAATTAATTCAACTAAGTTTTTTCTTTGTACTTTACAAAAAGAATACATTAAGATTTTTTATGAAAGTTGTAATCCGTTTGTAGATTTTATGTAGATGAAATAAAAATAAAAAAACCTTCCAATGTACTGTGCTAGTACTTCTAAATTATGCGCAAACGATTACATTTTACTTAATCCAAAATAAAAGAGATTTTAATATAATCAAAAATGTAAGAAATAATCATATTATTCATGCATATCTTTTTTTTGGATCTTACACGATTTCATACAGTTTCTATCTGCAGCCCCCTTTTTTCTATCATTTATCCTTGATACTAGTCACCCACTCAGTCAGACTACGCCAGATCTCGACTTCTTTTTCAGATTATAGTAGTTCATTTACTTTTTTTTAAATTATTTTCAGGAGTGTATTATAATTTTACATTTAATTTATGATTTTTCATTTTTTAATAATGATTCGGTTGGGAATTACAAACGTAATACAACAACGTTTATGAATTTCCTACATGTCAATTTTATCACACAAGTTAGTATTAGAGATAAGTTAACGCAAAAATACATCGATTTAAATTTTAATTGTTTAGTTAAAGCATAGTCGATTAATAAAAATACTTAATGGATTATAATTTGGAATAAAAAATAAAATAAAAAATAAATTATTTGAATAAGTAGGCTAAATGCAAGAAAATAAAAATATATTTACCTCAACACTTCGTGTCGTCATATGATTTGTATGAAGGTGTATCATTGAAAACTCTCTAGCAGTGTCAAACTGAAATATTATTTCCAATGGGCCACCATCTAACGTTTCATTCAGCCATCCAACCCATCGATTACCTGAAATAAACAAAAATTATTTAAATAAGAATTCTATTTTTTTTTCTTCCAAAATTAAATAAATAAATAATACGAGTAAAAGCACACACGGAAAAATTCAGAACTAAATTTCCAGTTATAAGTACGTACAATGAACCAACGAGTATAATAAAAAATGTAAAAAAAATAAACGTTGAAAACAAAAAAAAACAATCCATTATACATTATGAATAAATGTATTCAGCAGTGCTTTAAAAACGTTTAAACAATAATCGTTTACCAGAATCAGTAGTAGTAAACACTCACTCGGCACACTTATCGGATCGTTTAACTTGCGTAGCAGGCACCGTCTGGCAACTAAACACTATCAGCACATAGTACTCGCGTGCATAGTCTTCTTTAAAAACTGAATACTCGCTATTACAGTTTAAGTATTGTACAAGTATTTCGTTTAGCCATACTTACAAAAGAGACGCTGCTTGACGTATAAATCATGAAAAATTATCTTATTTATTTGTTTTACGTAAAATCATTTCTTGAACGAACAGTAGCGGTAAATTGACTGAATATATACTACCTCCTACATTTCACAAAGTTTTTGAGTGAAAAATAAAAATAGAAAAGTTCTCTTTTTACAATATAATGAATAAATTTAGTAGTTCCATTTTCCAATCAACTAAACGATTCACAAGATATAGAAATTTAACTGAAATTTAAAGTTATCTAATTACTACAGATTATAGAGACAATATCTATAAAAAAGAATTAGACAATGTGTAGTCTGAAATATGCACGGAAAAACCACTGCAATTGTAAATTTTAAAACCACGTTAGACAAATAAAACAAAACAACCCAGAAATATAATTATTATATACACCTGTTTCAATTTTTTACAAGATGTAGCCTCTTCAAGTCTAGTTCAACAGGTAAGCCTTCAACCGTTCTCGCCATGCTTGTCTGTCCTGCGCCGTCCTTTGCCGGTTGGTTCCAGCCACCCTTCTAATGCCTCCGTCCCATCGGTCTGGTGGCCTGCTCTTGGCCTTTGTCACTCTCTTGGACTCCACACAAAGACCGCATTTGTCAACCTCACTTCACATCTCGCGATGGCCCGCCCATTGCCATTTCAGAGGTTTCACTATTCTCATAATGTCATGCACTCTCATTATGGCTCTTATGTCTTCCGCTCTTTTCCGGTCCCTCCTTGTGTAGCCTAGCATCGAACTTTCCATTCCTCTTTGTGCTGTCCGAAGCTTTCCTTTCACGAACTCATTTAAAGTCCAGGTGTCGCATCCGTAGGTGAGTACCGGAAGAACACACCGCTCAAACACCGTATTTTTCAAGACTAGTGGCATGTTAGGTTTGAACACTGTTGAATATCTTACAAATGATTTCCGGCTCATCCTGATTATCTGGAAAATTTTAGGTCTGATGTCCCCTCTGGTGTTTATTAGCTGCCCGAGGTAGACGTATTCTTCCACATTCTCTAGGATGTTGTCGTCAACTACTATCTTTCTTGCAGCAGCCCATCTGTTGTACATTACATTTTTTTTGGTCAAATTCATTTTCAGACCCGCTTCTCCACATTTTTCTGCAAGATCCTCGATAAGCGATTGCAGTTCATCGACATCCTTAGTACAATATTGTCCTAAGTACAATATCAACTACAAACCGCAAATTTTTCAGTCTCCGTCCATTTAACTTGATACCTCTTTCAGACCATTCAATTTTAGGACCGCTGTGAATAATTTAGGAGATATGGAGTCTCCTTGTTTAACTCCCCTTCCGATAGAAAATTCTTTTGTTGGTTTGCCGATGCTGACAAACGCTGTCGAAGTTTCGTAGATATTGTGTAGCATTTTTACGTATCGATGGTCTATTCTTGTTAAATTAGAGCTTCCATGACTGCAAGATGATTCACAGAATCGAATGCCTTTTCAAAATCGATAACGGCTAAACACAGAAGCACAGAAGTACCCGTTGGCTCTACTAATGACTTCTCGAATGCTGTGGATGTGGTCTATTGTGCTGTATCACCTTCGGAATCCTGCTTGTTCTATTGGCTGAGATCTGTCCAAAACATCATTGACGCGATTCGTCAAGATCTTGGTGAAAACTTTATAGATAACAGAAAGCAGACTGATGGGACGATAGTTCCGTCTATCATGTATGTTGCCTTTCTTATGGAGCAGAATTATTTTCGCTTTATTCCAGTTCTATGGTATGCTAGCGTTTTGTAGACAGATGTGAAGATTTTTGCCAGATTTTTTGCTGTTTCATCTCCACCGAGCTTCAACACATCAATAGATAGGCCATCAAAACCTGCAGCTTTGTTTTTCGCCATGTTGTTTATTGCATTTCTTACTCCATTCGGGAGAACCGCTAGTATCTCGATGTCGTCCGTTTCTTGAGGAAGTTCCATCTTTCCTCCAGATAATATAATTTCTTCCAGAAATATATATATATATATATATATATATATATAACAATAAGTTTTTACCATTAGTTTAATCAAGGAGTGTAAGTAGGAGTGTAAATTTTATAAATAAAAAAATCCAAACTGATTTTAAACTATAGTTTAATGTTGATGAAAAGTAAACTGTAACATTTTCGTCACTGATAACTTAATATATCTCAATTAAAAAAAAAAAAAAATATATAAGCTATTCAATATTAACAACAAAAAATTAATTTTTTTAAAAGAAAACTCTGATGATTAAATGTGTTAATAGAGGAACACATGAAGTTTAAGGTAAATATTTGAAAGAGTCGTGATAAAATATTGTAGAAACGACAAAGGTGAGTGTGACTTAGGTATTTAACGTTATTGAATTTAGTTCTAATAGAAAGGACAGAAGGTAAAATGAGATAAAAATAAAGAAAAGATCTAATTTTATAAAATAGGTAATTGTGTACAAAAAAGTAACGTTTTAGCAAATATTACTTTAGGACATAAGCTAAAATCTTGATTTTTTAAAACCGCAAAGTCATATAATTTAAAAATATGTAATAGGCTCAAACAACTCACAGATTGGCAACAACACAAGTCGGATTCCTTTAGAGGAAAGAATTCAAAACAAACTTTTCTAAAGATTTTACTTTTGAGAAGGTTAGTTTTTTTTATAGAATTAAGAGTACTCAAGGACTGGTGTGATCTATGTTTATTTTTCGTCATTTTCGGGCTGCATTTTACCGAAGTACACTGTTAGAAAAAAATATATATATATATAAATACACATATATATTTATCAATGTGGACTAATGTTTTGAGAAAAATAAACTTTTAAGTGCCGATGTTAGCTTTCAGGAACATTACTTATCCTCAGAAGCTCAAAATAGAAGAGAAAGTGGCCCAAATTATAGGAAGATAACTGCTTCTACTTAGTTTTCCAGTATTTTCTGTAGTATCTTATTAGATTGGTTGGCTGGAGTTCTTGAAGCAGCTGTCTAGTAAATCTCTTTTAAATTCCTTACAGCATCCATAGTCCAAATCTTATATAACATTGTGCAAACTTCTTAATCTCGGTCCCCCTCAAATTTTCCCCCTTCAGTATAGCCTTACATTATTAGTTTTACTCCGTTATCATGTCCCAGTCAGTTAATATCTCTTATTTCTTAAATTTTTCAAAAATTGAATTTCCACCCGTATTTTTCGGAACTCCCCGATTAGTCAATTTGTCTCAACAATATTTTTTACAGCATCATATTTTTAAAGAATAAAGCTTTTTTCTTTCTCGATTACTTACGTATCAACTTGTATAATGAGGGAGATGATATTTAATAAATTCTAATACAATGGAATAAATAACTTTATTTGTTGCAGTCTTTAAGAAATCTACATAATTCGAAATTAGGCTTTTATATACTGTATTTTATTTTATTTGTTTATTTTTTAACTCAAAGAAAACCCCACACAACAAGATGATGAACTTAATGTGTTAATTAGTTACACACTCTTACTATTTACTCTTGTACTCTTATTAATTACAAAAAGTTATTGTATTTACTTAGAAAATTTTAGAATCACGACTTGATAAATACTATTTTTAAATATGTTTCTCAGATGAATAATGTGGGATACTTTACGATTTAGCCACTTATCACGTGGAAATATTTATAAAACATTTAGCATATTTACTACTTAAGCAAGTAAATATAATATTTTGCTGATATTTTTTTTATTATGAATAAAATTTATTACTGCCTGCTTCCTGCTTGATAATATAAAAATCTGATGTGGACATCACATGACTTCCTTGTACGCCTATTAATTACATATACAGTTTTTTTTAAATGAAACGTACATAAATTTTATTTCATTAATAACTTCTGATATTTTTACCTATATTTTTTTTTTAAATTTTTTTATTGTTATTATTGAATTATTATTTATTGTAACATTTTGTTTATACAATCAGAGGTTAATAATTATTAATAAACCAATATATTTAAATTAAAAAAAAAGTTTAAAAAAAAGAAGATGAAGTGGGAATTGAACCGATGTGCCTTCTCCTTGTAAGATTCAAATATTTCATTAATTAAAATTTCATTTGATTATAACTCTGGAACCAATGAAAATAAATAACACTTATGACATATCGTTGAAAACCTCCAACAAGGGCTTATTACTGCAGTTAAGAAAAAGTTCAAAATTTTGGGCTGTTTTAGATACTTTTGGTCTAGTCGAATGCAATCAATAAGGGAGGTGCACAACTAATGAGGTGTTACAACAGCCTAAATCCAAAATTTCAAAATCATACGGCTAATCGTTTTTGAGTTATGCGAGGTACATACTTCACGTACAGACATCACGCCAAAACTAGTCGAAATAGATTCAGGGATGGTCAAAATGGATATTTCGATTGAAATCTGAAAACCGAAATTTTTCGCGATCACAATACTTCTTTTATTTCGTACAAGGAAGTAAAAATTAGAAGGTAGTGTTAAAAGTAAAGGATACTGATATTATTTTTATTAGATTTGCTTGTATATAAAATATTTTATTGCTTATTAGTCTGTTTATACAATATATATGATTTAATTATTTATAGCAAATTGTACGCGTAATAAATCTTATTCTATAGTAAACATCCTGAGCCATAAATTATATTAATATTATTATTTAATAATAATGTAAATTATTTATTATCCTTAATAGTAATTATTTATTACTGCGACTACTACATATGTAGTTAATTTTTTCCTAACTTGTTTTAATGTGAGTTTGCTCTTATGAAAATCGAATAATAGATAATATAATACATAAAAATTACATCTACGTAATTACACAGTTAATTAGAAAGAAAAAAATCACCGGTTTATATTGTTTTTTTTTGTTTTAATGCTACAAGTTTATCATAATGGATGTCAGCTTTTTGTTACTTACCGATACGTTAATGAGTTAACGTATTATACGTTAATAAACTAATTAACGACTCGTGTAATTATGAAATTAAAGTACTTGTAAATTTTAAGAGATGTTGGTAACACTTCGTTATAATGAACGAGTATTTCATATGCGTCTAAAATTGTTTTCGTAATTATTTTAATTTGGCAGCAAAATATTCTGGCGTATAACCTCTTTTTCTACATTATAAAGCGTAATAAAACAATAACTAATAAATACAGCGACTTAAAGTTTTATTCGTTCAATTTATCTTCTTGTATATTGCAATATATAATATTGATATCATTTTTAAAAAAGAAGCTTTATGTTACCGCAGTTATCGAAGCTATTATAAGAAACAAAGGGATGGATAATAAATGTACACTTTTATGAACTTAAAGTTATTAAATTTTAAATATTCCTTAGAGACTACAGGCTTAAATTCTGCGGAGAAAAGCAATCCATTAAAAAATAGGGAGCACGGATTTATTTTACAAAAGAAGGCATGCATAAATGACTGGTTTGACATTTCCCCTCAAACCACTTTTAAGTAAAGCACATTTCCTGAAGCGTCTAAGTGGCTTTAGGTAAAAGTTTCCAGGCATTTTCTTGACGAAGCGACGGAAAAGCTTTTTTCTCTTGACCTCCTCTTTCTTACTCTCTTTCTCTTTTGCCCCTCTCACCCTCCGAAAAAAATATCTTCTCCCATTTTCTCCCTGTAAAAAAAACCAGTTGTCTCCCTCCAACTCTTATTCGTTGCGCACGGTATTTGACGTGGACTGAATTCTTATAACTGTTTGCTTCTTCTATAGTGATTTTCCGCACCGACTCACTGAGCACGTGTACTTTTATAAATATCTAACAAAGAATAAGGGTCGTGGTCTTTCTCACACACTTTAAAGAATTCTTCCGCGCACATATCCGACTGAGTTGGGCGTGCTCGGAATCTATCTTCCAGACTTCTGTTTTGCTCTGCTGCTTCACGTATGAATGTGTACATGCATATGCAAAATTTAATTTCTTTTTGCCATTAAATAAAAAAAATATCAATATTTTTCAATTTACTTCGTTTATTTTTACTTTCTTATTTTAATTTTAAAAAAATTATTTTTTTTTAATAGCAAAAATAATAGTTTTAATTATAGAGCTACTGAAGATTATATTTTTATTCGTGTTATTTTAAATAATACAATGAACTAAATAAAAAAGATAATTTTTTTTTTAAAAAAAGGAAGTATTCTCAATTTTGTTATAGAAAACGATACGGTTGAGAGTTTGAATTCTTTGTGCAACTTCCCATTCTCCGACGGTTATCTACCACTTAACAGATTACAGTATTATCTTCTTCTAACCCATATACAACTCTAAAAACAATCAATATAAGTATATATAAATGGCAAAGTTCTTCACCGGCTCACTCATCAAGAAGTTTTTTCATTTCCTGAATAGCAAGAAAATTAAAATTTGACGGTTACGTGACCCCACGTGAGTCATATAATATTATTTTTTTAAATTTATTATATTAAATTAAATTTTATTTAACAAATTTAATATATACAGTCTAGCCAGAGAATAATACTAATAAAAACAATTAAAATTTTCAGGCTTTTTAAAAACTTGAAAAAGAAACTAAACTACAAAAGAAAGAATAGTAACTTTGGCAAATAAAGTATACACACATTTGACGATGAAATATTCATAAATTACTTTTGTTGCTATGGTGGCAGAATTATAACCCTTCCTACTAAAGGGCATTTGTATGTTTGTCTGTCTGTTTGCCTGTCGTTATCTCTCTCTCTCTCTCTCGCTGCGTGTGTGTGTGTGTGTGTGTGTGTGTGTGTGTGTGTGTGTGTGTGTGTACGTCCTCCTTATTTTAGCAAATAAAACACCAGTAGTCCGAGTGATATCATTTCGCAACAATAAGTAATAATGTGCTAAGGTAACAGGTACCGGAATATACCGATCACTAGCGGAAAATCCCGATTCGTTACCATGTCTCGTGGTGGTCATGCGTATACTTTTATATTATTATATATTTATTACTTGTATTTGTTGTTATGATTTGTACTTGTAATATATATTTATTTCTTTAATCGATATATATATGCGAAATATATATTAATAATATATATTTTTTTTATGTGATTGTTTTTGTTCATAAAATAATGAACTACAACCAAAAAGTAGTTACTCAAGTTAACCATGATACTCACTGGAAAACTGTTTCTTCTGACCACCCTTCATCATCCTGTTCTAGTTTCGTTTAATTTTCATATTGATTATTATTCATCGAATATTCATTTTAATTTTAAAAAATCTGATGTGGACAGCACATGACTTCCTTGTAAGCCTATTAAATTACATATACACATTTTTTTAAATGAAAATGACATAAAATTTTATTTCATTAATAACGTCTGATGTTTTTTTCATTTTTTTTATTATTGAATTATTATTTATTGTAATTTTTTTTACAATCAGAAGTTAATAATTATTAATAAATCAATTTATTTAAATTAAAAAAAAAGGACATGAAGTCTGATTCAAACCGATGTTCCTTCCTCTTGTAAAATCCAAAAATTTCATTAATTAAAATTTCATTTGGCTATAACTGTGAAAATAATTAAACTATCACTTATGACATAAAGACCAAAATCCAGTTTTTTTTGGATTTTGGGCTTTTTTGGACACTTTTAGTCCAGTTGATTGCAATCAGAAGAGGTGCACAACTAGGTGTTATAACAGTCCTAAATCCAAAATTTCAACATTGTACGGCTAGCCTTTTTTGAGTTATACGAGATACGCATATACGTACGTACGTTCAGACGTCACGCAGAAATTAGTCAAAATGGATTAAGGAATGGCCAAAATGGATATTTCCGTTGAAATCTGAAAACCGACATTTTTCGCGATCACAGAAAAGTGGAACAACAAGAGGAGCAGTGACACTTTTTTTTATTATTAATACTGATGTTTTACTTCAACACATAAAATTATTTTTTCTCTTATTAATTAATTATTGAATTTTTAATCATTTTAAATAATTTTTATAGTTCTATTTTGAGCCCATTACAGAGTACTCTTGACTGAATTATGTGTAGTTTTTCTTTTAAGGGAATTCTTCTAATATCGTTAAATATCATCTTTTCATGAAGCAGTAATCATGCTTCTTTTTAATTTTTTTTTTTATAAAATTTTCTTTTACTAAGTTTTTGAAATCAGAATTACTAATTATTAATAACTCCGAAATTAACCAGAAGAAGCATAGCTTGAAAAATGACCAACAACCGAAAATCGATGATACAAATTTTTCCAACTGGGCAACAATAATAAGAACAAGTTAAGTGTATTTTAGTTCTTGTGATGAAGATGTAATCAATTTTGGACATCTAATCATCCTATTCCGAAACGTCGCCCGCCAGGGAAATCCGCCCGGAGGCCCACGCTGCGGAGACCGTACTGTAGGCACGCCGGGAGAAGCTAGTAATGAAATAAAATGATTAATCTTTTCTGTTTTTACTAAATATTTTTAATTTACATCTTTACCTGAAGAGAGCTAGAACCTACTCTACGATTTAAAACCTTCTCTAGGATAATATGTACGACCCCCTATTCTGCAAATTTGAAAGCAATCAATCGTTTGGTCCTAGCGTGATGCCAAAACAAACAGGTAGACAGACAGACAAAGAAACAAAATTTCGGCTTTATATATATATATATATATATATATATATATATATATAATATATAATATATTTCTTCTTTGTTATATGTTTTGTTTTATTTTAAAAAGTGATTAATCCCAATAACATTTTATAAACTTCTTTATACATTTTAACTTTTATATACTCATGGGATTGCTATCAACTAAAAGGTTGTAAATATTTTAACCAGAGTTAATCAAAAGAATGTCATTTCAAAATGTGAACACAGCTATTCCCAAAAATAAAAATATCCATAATAGAATAAATAGGAAAATTAAATAAAGGAACTCTTTATTAAGATGATTATATTGTTGCATATCAATATGTTATACTCGTCAATATTTAATTTATATTAAGTAACAATATAATATGATATTATTAACTGATATTAGATCCACCGTTAAGATTCATCTCCAATTTCACAATTTGCATGTGATAGAGCAACGTAGAATTTGTAACCATGGGTAAAAACTGGTTCACGTAGGCAAATTCCTACTCGGTCCAAAGTGTGTCCTTGCGCCCTGTTGATGGTCGTACAAAATGCTAATCGTATAGGAAATTGTCTTCGTTTAAAAGAAAATGGGACAATTGTATCAGACAATTTCAAATCAATTCGAGGCAGAAGTATCCGTTGTGCAACATTCACACCTGTTATAATTTCCGCGTCCAAATTGTCGCTATGTCATTTTTAGCCACTGATACAGTAGCTATGTCATTTCTCAGCCCGTTAAACCAATCAGAGAGCACACATACGTGCTGCTTTAATGGTTAATTTAATTAATATTTCATCAAAACATCTTTAAGAATGGAGTGATTGAAGTCGGTGCGGGCTCATTTGACGTGGTAGGTGTTTTAACAACCAAACGAATTTTATGTCTTAATTAGTTGCTGACATACGGCGGTTTGAATGTATTCCTAAAAGTTAAGAAAATGTATGTTCCCTGAAAACCTTTATCTGAATTGAACGATAAAAGATGGCGTGAGCTCATTTGACGGGACTTGTTGTGGTGAGTATTTTAAGACACATAAGAATTCTGTACCTTAATTACGTTCTGAGATATCTCGATTCGAATGCCACTGAGTATGAGAAAAGTACTATGTTTCTTTAAAACTCCTCTCATATTTGACTAAGCGTATTCGGTGTGTGTTGGTTACCTGTGGCCTGATGTAATGAGCATTTTAAGACCCGTACGAATTCTTAACTAAATTAATTATTGAGTAATTTCAGAAAAATAAAAGATTTTCACAAAAGGATGAAAAAAAATTCTTTACCAAATTCCTTTATCATACAGAGTTTTGACACAAAAATTTGACTAGGTTAATGCATTTCATTACTTTTAAGTTTTATCTTGGTATTTTATTTTTGAAATACTTATTATAAACGGCATAAATTATCAGCTTTCTTCCTGTAACATCATTTTTTGTTTAATTACTTTACCTCGTGAAATAATTTACGTTTAAATTAACGAACCCCCGATAGGTATTTCTTTATATTATCAAGTTATTTTAATTTTTAAAAAAATTGGGAATATTTTAAAATCATAATATTATTGGCAAGGATATTTTATTTTCTCAGACTGATTAGTCAAGGGTCAGTTTTAAAAATTGATGTTTTTATAAAGGGTAAATAAAAAAATAAATTATGTTATTAAGAGAAATTAATTGAGTACAACAGTAATTTTAATAAAATTAAAAATTGTTGAATTATTTATACACCGAAAAATAAATTAATAAAAATTAAATAAATTAATTTTTTTGTAAATTGTTATGATGTAATTTATAATAGTAGTAATATTGATTAGTTACAACATTTACAACAAATTAATTAATAGATGAAGTCCCAGGTCACATCGGACGTTGGAGGGGACACAAGCGTTTCAACTTTACCCCAGTGTATTCAGTACAGGGGGAACCACTGACATATCACTCGCTCCCCTGACAGGATAGTTCCATAATATAACGGAATAGGAACAGTTGAGAGAGAGCGGTCATTATAACCACATGTTTCGGACATAAAGTATCTGTAAGCGTATTATGACTTATCATTACAATGTCATCCAGATTGCTGAAGGACTGTATTGATATTCATTTTATAAATGAAGAAAACCTGTGCATATGCATCACGAAGACATCGATTAGTTGTTTTAAATTAAATTGGAATTTAAAGAAAACATTTTTTTTTTAAATATTTATTTCGCTTACTAAACAAAACTGTAGTTTTCACGTTTTTATATGAATTAGTTTAGCGTAATTTCTGTGCTTCAGTAATGGATTTCTCTACTACAAAAGTAAATTTATATTCAAATAAATATAACAACAAATAAAATCAAACGAAAGAAATAGCTACTAAAATTTGTAGCAAAGGACAAATTTCATAATTAGATTTTTTTTAGATGAACAAAAAAAAATTCTTAAATTTGTCCGTAGATTAAGCAAAATCCTTAAAAAATCTCATTTTTATATAAATTTGAATTTTCCAAGATACTGTGATGAGATAAAGATTGAATTAATAAAGAAAATATTTCGGTCTATAAATATACACAAAAACTGTGACCTTACGTAATCTTGTAGGAATATATTTTTTAAAAGCTTAGTTTCACGATTTAGCAATTCAAAAAATAACAATTTTGAGATTTTACTAAGCTCATTTGAAAATTATGCAGCAATTATCAAATTCAATTAAAATTATTCTTGCTGAGTTAGAATGATAAAATTTAGTTCAACGAAATTCTTTACTAATCCTATGTTACTTATAGTCGAGGAAATAGGAAAATTAAAATGAGTTTTTTAATACATCACATCGATATTTTTTTACACGTAAAAGTGATAGGATTGAACATTTTGACTTGAATTAATGGAGTTTAAATTATTAAAACCACTTTTTAAAATTAGTTTAAAAAATGTACGACTCGTAACACAAGATATTAAATCATTAAACGCTTGTTTCTGCAAACTAAGCGGAACAAACGAAATTCTTTCAATTTAAATTATCTAAACCAAAATAACGATCTTGGTGAAGTGCCTTGCATGAAAGGCCGTTTCGGCCTTTCATCCGGAGATCCCCGGTTCAAATCTCGGTAGGCATGGAAATTTTCTTATGCTATAAAATTTCCAATTCCACATTCCCGAGTACAAGCTTCTTTGGTGTAAGCTTTTGTGATGAATTAATTCATCGGTCCAAAATTTTGGATTAATCAACGAAAAGTGCGAGTAATTTTTATAACGAAACCATTTTATGTTTAATACTGTATGAAATATATGTAGATAGAAGGTATACTAAGCTATGTGCAATTAGAAAATTAAGAAATATAGAAATTGAAGTTATAAAAGTAAGCACTTAGTTAAAAGAATATAAAATAATTGACAAAAATAGAATAAAAAAGCGGATGAATGAAACTGAAGAAATGGCGTTACCATTATTTTTTTATAAATAAGAAAATTGAGCGAACATAAATTTCATGAAAGGAGTAAATGTAAAGGAAAATATTTTTGTCTGAATGGAATTTTAAGATTGTACGAATAAACCGTGTAACATAATACATCATGTAACAGTAGATATGTTGTATAAAATCATTATCGCAAAAAATAATTACCTGAAAATGATTGAAATCAGAGAAGCTAATGATTGAACACAAAAATAAGATAAAAAGCGAACGATTTTACTGAGTTTTCCAGAATTTCCATTAAACATAAAATTTAACCAGGCTCTGAATGATAAAGTGAACAACCCTTACAAACTTTGTTTCCTTAATATTTCTTACAATTTGAGATATATTATCGTACCTAATATATTAAAAACTTTAAATAAATTAATTACCTTTGAAGTACCTTCTAAGATGCGGGTTAAACAACCTTATAATACACAAAAAAAAAGTTTTCTGTGTAGGTAAAGCAACGTAACAATGGTTTGTTGGCAACCTGACACGAATCATTGAAAACTACACATTCTTTCTTAATCTATATCAACCTTAACCTCGCTTAGTGAATTGGTTTCCATTGTTTTCTACACTGAGCCAAATCTTATATATTATCTTGCCAATCCTACCAGAATCAAGTAATAATAATTAAACTTTAAGAAGGCAAATTTTAATGGCGTCTCTTGTATCTTAGATGTTATAGATACAATACAATTGTAAAAAATAGGGTCAAATATTGTAAAGTAACAAATAACCTTCGCTTATTTCCAAATACACTGGGTGTTTCGAAAAGAATGTAACAAATTATCAGCACATGGTCTACTGGTGAAATAAAAAGAAAGTTCATACAAACAGAGGTTCGGAAAAGTTTCGTTAGTGTGTCTGGCGAAATATTTCGCCCTGATTTCTGGATCTGCAATAAAATTAAGCCCGATTACAATTGTTTTTAGCAGTTTATTTAATTGTCTGTAAGTTCGTTTAATTGCTTATGTTGTATTTGCAATTTTTCTAAACTATTTAATTCTTTCATATCGTTGAACATTTCATTTCTTTTAACAAGTATTTAAAATATGCTACATTTTGATATGTCTGGTTTTTTAATAAATTTCGAAATTCTTAATTTCTGTGAACTTTATTCAAAAAATTTTACTCAAAATAAATTCTGCACAAGTATTTTTTAAAGCTTTTATTTGTTTATTTCCCGTTTAATATGTATTTTACTCTCAGACTTCTCGAAAACTATTAACATTTTTATGTCAGATTTTACATAAAACAACTAAATTTACTCCTTAATTTACGTTCCAAGATTTAAATTATGGCTTAATTTTACCAAAAGCGCAGAAATTAGGGCGAAATCTTTCGCCAGCCAAAACTCGCTTAAGAAGCAATTCCGAACCGATGTTTGTACGGAATTTCTTCTTTATTTTCACCAGCACAACATGTCGTGAAAGTATGTTACATTCTTTCTGAATCATTCAATTTATATCGCTTCATCAAAGCAGGAGAAATAACCTGTTTACCGTACGATTTCAAAAAAAGTTTTTTTCTGATATTTCCTAAGTTGAAAAATAAAAATTAAAGATTAGATAAAAACTTCTAAAAGAAGCATTTATTAAAATATAAATAAATAAAAGAGTTTCTGAACAGTATAAAATATGAAATTATAAATACGAAGAATAATAAACATAACCCCCTAAAAGTGCGCATTAATATGTAAAGTTTATTCAAGAATCAAAGTTAAAGTTTTCATTTTTAAGTTACTTTTATCAATAAAATATGTAGAACGTATACATTACTTTAAAATTTATTTTTTTTATTATTTAAAATAAATCCATCACATCTTGTTGTCCATTCCTTCCGTTCCTGCCGCTAAGAAAGATTGGCAAGATAAGTCATATGATTAAATAACACATTATATATTAATGGAATATATAAACAACATAAAAATCTAATACGATTCTATAATAATTCATTGTTTTAATGAAGGGTATTTTTTTACATTAAAAATTAAACCGTAATAATAAAAAATAATTAAAGATTAGTTATCAAAAGGAATATAAAATATCTATTAAAAATTAATAGAATTAAATCACAACAGATAAAGTGTTCGATAAGCATGTAAAAATGTAATAACATGTGGACTGTATCGATTTTCATATATTAACAGGCGCTTCTTCATTCCCGCCTAGTTTGCAAATTTAAAGTAATAAATGAAATGAATTATTGTTAGAACTCAAATATAATGTATTAACACTTAATAATCGCACAAGAAAACAATTTCATCATGATGAGACTAGCAACCACGAATAACAAGAAGTTATATAAAAAAACAGATGCTTATTTCATTTATTATTTGATTACTAGACAACTTATTTATTTTACTGATTTGACAGTGGCGATATCTCCGACATAAAGCACAACAGATAAAGTTTCAGTAACTTTATTATAACTAGCCAATCTTTTTGTGCTTTATATCATACTAGAACTTTAATTAGATGGTCATCGATACAATACTTCACGCAGCTGAGACAGTTTTCCAAAACAGTTTTATTCATTTCATCATCTAATAATAAAAGCAAGTATAAGGATTAATAATAGTAAAAATAAAATGGAAAATTCAATAACTGATATTTTTACGGCGTTGCTATTTTTCTGTATTTATTTAATAAATATTAAAAATTAATTAATATAGCATAAAAAAATAGAATAGAATAAAATAGAAAAATACATCATAATGTATATATTTACCTCTTTGGAGATCTGTTTCAGATGGTTCTTTTTGAAGAAAATCCTCTGGCCCGTACAACGAATCAATCAATTGCCCAAGACCACCTCTCATGAGTCCTCTAGATAAAATTCCATCATAACTTAAATCTTCAAGTTCTGTATCGCCTTGAGGAGACGTGTAACTTGTTAAACTTTCTGAAACATAGATGGATACATTAAAATTATTATAGACAATTAAAAAAAAAAAAAATTACAGCGTTAATATCATTGTGTTTAAAACTGTATATACTCGTATTTGCAACATGTACATCTTCGTTTTACTAGTAATACATTAAATTTCTTAAATAAATGATTGGATGTGATATTATACTAAAACAAAAGACACCTGAGAATATAGAACAGACAATCTAGAAAAAAAAACTAGCATCTCCCGTACTATGTGTACTAGAAAACCAAAACAGTGAAATAAATGGCTTTCTGTCTCCTTCATTGAACCGTTGCAAATCAGAAGACCAAGCCGACCGGAACATAAGTGATTCTCAATCCTAAAAGCTGCCTAACTCATATGTATAATATCAGAGAACACAATTCTGACTTGTAGTGCTATTGGAACTTCAAATGCTGTACAAGCGTGATAACCGTTAAAAAGATTCCAAATACTGTAAATGTGATTTTTTTTAACCACCGTTAGGTATTTCTTCAGAGGATGAGATGAATGAGAAAATTTTTATAGCGTTTGAAAATGCCATGGCTGACCGGGATGTGATTAACCAGTTGATGTGATTAATCACATCAACTGATGTGATTGACGGACTGGGGTAAAAGTTATTGCGTTTGTAAAACACGAGTACGTTATATATACATCCTTGTACTCGGTAAGGATATGAATTAAAGTAATTATTCTAAGGAAAATAAACTTGTTTAAATGACAAGTATTTTAGACGATAAAAACAGTAACGTGAAGTATTATATCCAAAATTATTTAGACCCTGAAGAATACATATATTTTTTTTTAATTTACACGATCAGTATGAAATTTAGGAAGAATTAATATCTAAATTTAGAATTCAGATATTTTTATCTGGAATTATAAAATAAATTTCGCATGTACTTTTTATTTCCTTTTACGAAGTAATGGATGTTTTACGATGGCGAAAAATTTTGGTTTTCAAATTTCAACAGAAATTATCCATTTTGACCATCTCTGAATCCATTTTGACGAGTTTCGGCGTGACGTCTGTACGTACGTATCTCGCGTTACTCAAAAACGATTAGCCATAGCATGTTAAAATTTTGGATTTAGGACTGTTGTAACATCTAGTTGTACACCTTCCCTTTTAATTGCAATCGACTGGACCAAAGTGTCCAATAAAGCCCCCCTCAAAAAAAAAAGAACATTGTACTTTTCTTAACTGCAGTAATATGCCCTCATTGAGATCTTTTCAACGACATATAATAAGTGGTACTTATTTTCATTGGTTCCAGAGTTAAAGCCAAATAAAATTTTAATTAATGAAATGTGTTGATCTTACAAGGGGAAGACACATCAGTTCGAATCTGACTTCTTTTTTTTTAATTTAAATATATTGATTTATTAATAATTATTAACCGCTGATTGTAAAAACGTTTTTACGATAAATAATAATATAATAACAATAAAAAAATAAAATATGAAAAATATCAGAAGTTATTAATGAAATGAAATTTTATACACTTTTCATTTAAAAAAAAAATGTATTTATGAATTTAACAGGCGTACAAGGAAGTCATGTGAAGTCCACATGGATTTTTCCTACGAGGTTCACGAAGTTTCGTTATCATTTGTTAAAATTATTTTGCATTATTTATTAAATGAGAGTACAGGTTAATGAAAACAGAAATAAAAAATAAAATTGTAATAACCAAAACGATATCTAAGTAATCTTTTTCTAATTATAGATCAAACCAAATTTAAAAAAAATAATAATAACTTTTTATAATTATTAATTTAGAAATGCAGCGACTCTTTGTGTCATTTTTAACAAATTTGGTGTTTTCTATGAGTCAATAGAATATCTAATTTATAGTAAATTTTAGTGTTTTGTATTTTACTATGATGCGATATTTGGCAAATCTCAATCTGCATGAATGACTGAATGTATTCTAATGAATGAACATATACATATTATATTTTTACGCTAGATATCGATAAGCTTATTTGAAGAGTACACTGTGAATTCATTATTTCTGTTATAAAATGTTTAATATAATTTTGTAAAGCATCATATAAACAAAATTTATACAAAACCCTTCACTATAGTAGACTTGAACGCCATTACATGTATGATAGGAATAAAGAAATATAAAATAATACAGGTAAACTTTCAAAGATATAATCAGTTGTAGGCAGAAAGGTTTTAAAAGAAATATATACAAAATTATCATAAAAGAAATGAAACATTTCGGTTTCTGGATTTCCGTGGAATAACATTTTCTTAATGTAAGCCGTCCTTCATAAGGGAAAGCATCAGAAAGAAATTATCAAATGACATTATTGACTTGCGATAATAGACATTTTTTTACAAAAAGGCAAAATTATTTTTTTAGTTGAAAACGGTTCTACGGCGTTAAAAAAATTCATTCCCTCTCTCTCAAATAACAAAGAAAAAGAATTAAGGTATAGAATTGTAGGTTTAACCTTCGACTCACACTTTCTTCACTAATGAATGATAGATAGGTGATATCTAAAAAAAATATGTATACTTAATATAAGGAAAACATCAGAGATTCAGTCTTCCTTAAACGAGGGAAGATTTTACATGGTGGAAAACTAATCCAGTAAAACATCTCCAGAAACAGAGTTATTAAGTAAAAAAAAAATATTGAAGCAATAGAAATCCTTTCTAGTTAATAGATAAGAACCGATACTAAGTAACTATAATCTGAGTAGAATAAAATATTCTGTTGGTCTCTTTAACAAATAGGTCATATTAATTATTCAAAAACAAGATTTTTTTCATAGTTCTCTGAAGGTTTGTGTAACAATATGTAAGCAAAATTTGGGAACTCTATTTATCGTAATTTAAGAAAAAGTATTAAGTAAATTTACCTTACCTTCGAAATAGACCGAAATATTAACGAGATAGTTCATAAATACTTATAAGTGTTATTTTATAACTTTTAGAAAAACCCTCGGGTAAAAGTACGAACATTTCCATTGTTTTTATAACATAATCAACTTTTAAGTACATAATTCAAAATAGTTTTCACTACAGTTCTATGATATTCAGATAGAATTCATGGTAATTTAAGTAATATAACCTTCAATCAATATTAGTCAGTACCGTAGTAATAATTGGACTATTGGGCTTTATTGATTATGAAAGCAAGAGGAAACAACAAGGGATTTAGTTAAGGTAATATCACTAATGCTCACCTAATATATTAATATCATAATAGTATGATGAAGGAGGCAAGTAGCGTATATATTAATTAAAGTTATTAATAGTAAAATAAAACACATTCATTATTCATTCAAGATATATATATATATATATATACGTACACAAATAAGCGTGCGCGCGCGCGTATGTTTGTGTGTGTGTACAAAATTAATAAGCAATTAATTAAAATCTAATCAATTACGCTACCATTCTACAGTACCAAAATATAGTCAGTATTTTAATAATATACAAAGTAATTAGTATCGATCATCCTAAGCTATATGGTAAAAAGTTGGTAAAGGAAATTATTACACTGACCAATAAGATAATAAAACCAATTAAATAAGCCTCTTATTTTACATATAAAATATATGAAAAATATGATAATTATTTTACTAACAAAAACAATGTAGATAGAATATACACCATCAAACATTCTAAAATAACTCTGAAATATTACTGGTGTACTAGAAGAAGAGTAAAATAAATAAAAAATCTACCATTAAAAAGTCCTACAAGGTCTGGCTAATGAAACAATGTACACGAATATTACGATATTGCAAAGGGAGATACAACTAAGATCCATTATCGTCGAAGTAGTAACAATCAAAGTAAAAATTCATATAGTAAGATTTGTCTTAATTTCACCATAATTTTTTTAAGTTTTATCTCCAAAAATTTCATATAAAAACATTGAGGGAAAAATCACGCGGTTTTTCCTCTTTTCTATTTAAATAAAACAGCGTTTCTTCCTCGTTAAATATTTCTTGGAAATATAAATTAAAAAAAAAACGGTTTGATTTGGTGTGTGTGAGTGTGTTTTCGTTTTGTTAACTCTTAGGTATAAAACACCTAATACCACAGGG
This sequence comes from Lycorma delicatula, assembly GCF_047948215.1. NCBI lineage: Eukaryota > Metazoa > Arthropoda > Insecta > Hemiptera > Fulgoridae > Lycorma > Lycorma delicatula. Next base: position 115,844,937 of record NC_134462.1, read on the forward strand.
TACATCTCTAGATGGAGGAGGACGACCTCCGTCTCGTACTCGAAAAAACGGAGCTGGTCGTTATCACGACTAGAAATAAAAAAGGGTAAAACATATCCGTACTGCTCTCAAGTCCCAGAATTGAAGCCAAGTCTGCGATAAAAATCTTAGATATGAATAGACACAATGCTCAACTTTGGCATTCACCTGAATTGAAGTAGGTACCACTTCCGGCGATGACAACTCCAGTGATGACAGACTTAGATATTTACACCTCACGAAGAGAAAGCCTCTGCCTATTGCCTTGCGACGGTTCAAGGAAGGAGGATGACAAGGTCGTGGTCTAGTCGGTGTGCACAGGGACACATAGGCACTAACAACAAGTGGAATTGTAGCAAGTCAAATACGCTCTATAGTAGAGTCCGTAATGCGATTCCCCACATCAATAAAAATAAGGGTGTAAATACTTCAAACTTGGGTATCTTCTTTTATTCTGGTCGTGAACACACCTTAACATCTGTGGCGACTTACCAGGCGTTCGTGGATACTCTGTTGCCAGAAAATTCGGAGGGTGAAGCAGAAGTCGACGTTAGGGCGGGTGAGACACCAATCCCTGGCGTACTGGCTGTGGAACCCGTAGATATAGACCGAGTGGTTTCTCGAATATGGCGCTAAGAAAGGCACCGTGGATTGACCAGCTTTACCCGGATATTTTCTATTATCTGCTACCTGTCATAAGAGAGCAGGCTGTTCTCAAGGTGCCAAACCTAGGGTTACTTTCCATCTTGTTGGAAGATGGCTTTGGTGAGGCTGTTCTTAAAATCAGGAAATGATCCGAGTGAGGTCAGCAGTTATCGACCTATCAGCCACTTGCCAGTAATCGGCAAGTTGCTTGAAAGGCTGGTTGTGGAACGACACTGAGAAATCATCGATATGAACTCACTTCTAAATCGAGGCCAGTATGGCTTCAAGAAAGGGGTTAGAACCGAGGAATGCATCTTAAATGCTCTTGCCGAGGTGGAAGGTGCCGTCTATAAATATATTTTGCCAATTTCTATCGACATAGACGCAGCATTTTCTTCCTTATGTTGGAGTTCTGTTCTCTATGAGTTGGAACGCCGTAATGTTGCCGTAGCCCTGCAGGCCTTAGTGCGTGACTATTTGTCTAACGGTACGGCTCTGTTTAGAGATGCGCACGTGGAAAAGTTCGTCATCTGGGGAAACCCGCAGGGTTCCGTTCTCGGTCCCCTGCTGTGGAACCTGGTATTTGACGGATATCTGAGACAGACATTCTCAGAAGGGGTCACGGCGCAGGATTTCACCGATGACTGTCTCTTGATAGTTCGTGATTATTCACGACCGCAGCTAGAAGACCGGGCGCAGGCGGTTTTTTCGGCCGCAGAGGGATGGATGGGCATGCAAAATTTAAATATTTTTGTGCCCAAGACGAAGTTTATGCTTGTCAAGGGTGCAGACAAATTTTCTTACAGTCGTAACCCCCACATTATGTATAAAGACTGTGTGATCAGCCGAGTTAGAGTTTATAAGTACCTAGGTGTTTTGTTTGATGAGAAGTTGCTGTTTAGCAACCACATTAGGCAAGAAGCGGCGGACGCCGTCTCTGTGCTGCACAAGCTTAGGAGAATTGTTCGAAAGGATTAAGGGCTGTAAGGCCGTCATTTCTACATGGTGTACCGAGGTGTCTTCGAAAGTATGGCCTCTTATGCTGCGTCCGTTTGTGTGCATAGGTTGGATAGAAATAGAGCACTTATTCAAAATTTAAGGAGTGCCCAGCGCAGAGCATTAATAATATGCACTAGTGTTTTTAAAATAACCTCCTACGAGGCTACAACAGTATTGGAAAATGCTCTCCCAATCGATGTATTGGTGAAAGTTTAGGCGGCCATGCGGAAGTTGCGAAGAGGCAGAGAGGCCGAGGTATTTGGGATACGGTTTCGAGTCGGGCCTGTATCGGAGCGGAACGGTGATCACCATACACAGGTTCTAAATTCCGTTTAGTTGCCCATCTCCCGCCTGCGAAAGAGTCTTTACAGTCTCGCGATGGATGCATGGCAGCACGAATGGCACACTACTGCTAAGGGAAGGTTCTTGTATAGATTTATACAGGACTTGGGGGGATAGTATGCCTCTTCTTCGTTTTTAAGGGCAATGGGTGCCCAGTTGTTCTCCAACCACGCGAACTTGAACCAATATTTGTTTCGGTTCCGCCTGGCAGCTGATGAGCTGTGTGTCTGCGGGTGAGATCCAGTCTAACGAACACATGATATTCGATTGCCCAGTTGTTGTGAGGGGGGGAGTCAGACCTCAGGTCACCCTAGAGGTCAAGTGGAAAATTGGCCACTCACAAGCGGCGAGTCAATATGGCATGAGCCGCATTGTCGAACCGTGTGGGTGTTCCTTGATGCCGTTGCTTTGTTCAACCGGGATCAGTAGTTTACTTAAGGAAAAAACTCCTACCTTACTGCTGTGGAAAGCTACCCGAGAATTATGGCTGGCCATCAGTCAAATTAAAGCTCCAAGTGCTATAATATTGGTGGACAGATTCTTGCTGGCGTTCAGCGGCCTAGGCGTGGCAGCGAATTGCTGTCATGACGTGATATATTTATTTTATTGAATGTCATATATATTTTTGTAGTTGACAGGGTGCGCCTACCCATTTTAGAATATATGACAAGCGAATGGTGGGACACGAATCAAGTGTTGTGTGGCACCTTGCTTAGTTCGCTCACGCAATTAGGTTAGCTCTAGGAGCTAGTTAGGACACTGGTCGCTAAACTGATTGTAGGCTCAGTGGTCTTTTGTGACACAGACATTCTGTGTTATGCTTTAGGGCAACCGAATGGGGTGGCGGGAGAAATGCGACGCAAATCAGTCTTCTTCAATTCATAATACTATAACTTTTTATAAAAATGTCTTATATCTGAAAATTAAGAAAGATTTTGTAATGGCGTATTTAACCCGTACAAGAATCAGGTATCAGTTATAAGAATGAAAAAAAAAGACAATCTCTAATTGTGAAAGCAGCGAGAAAATAGTTATCCCTGCAAAAGTTGGAGTAATTAGCAGATATTAACTTGTGTTATTAACATTTTTTATTAAAAAGCTTTTTTCTTCATTATCAATATTTGGCGCAGATTATTAAATAACTAAACATTCATTTTAAAATTGATTTAATCTAACATTATTTGACATTTATTTATTATTAGGATTATCAAGATTGTACCAGATTATTTACGTCTAAATTCACCATTTATATAGCTGTTGAATTTCTTTTACTGGTTATACTATACTAAACCCACAATTTAAAAATTCGTTTTTCATAATATATTTTCGGTAGATAATAAAATAAATCGATCTCATTATATAAAAATGATTGAATGTACAGAAAAAAGAACGTACGCAAGATTGATGTTTGTGGATTTTTTTAAAGACCTATCTGAAATAAATGTTTCAAGGTTTATTGCACATTTCAGGAAAAAAAACAAAGGCTGCCTTTATCTTTTTATCATAAAAAACGTTGAAAGATGGTAATAATTGTAATTATTTATGAATATTTCACAATGAATGTTTAATTTTTTTTTCCAATAGAGGTCAGTTCAAATATTCATAACATTTTCTAATAAACTTTTTGTATTTACAATCAAAAATTAAACAAAAAGTTTAAGTTTTTTAATATAATAAAAGGGAAACAAATATGACGTAAGAGAAAGACAGAAAGAGATAGCTGTAAAGGGAGAATTACAGTTGAACATTTGATGTTATTACACAATGCGCAAATAACCGGTCCACAATTATTCTACAGTAATAGTGATAGTGTGTGGAGGTACACGTATATGTGTGTGAATATCTGTAGTTCTAAACTACACAGCTCATCACAGAGAATAGGAACATAGAGGATCAATTAACAGGGAATACTAAAACAATGACGTGAGTGATAACAAAGGAATACACAGTAACGGAACGTAACATATTCAAGTTTGATGCTACCTACCTTCGTACGTACAACTACCATTACATGTAATCCTATATTAGGGAATTATGTCATACGTAAAATCCTACCAACCTTCAGGGTAGAAATACACAAATCATTCTATCAAAATCCATGTTGTTGTTATTGTTATTGTTATTGTTGTTGTTGCCGTCGTTAACCGATACAGTATTCATTGTTATACTTCTAATTAACTCAGAACCACTAATATGTAAACTCTCATGTGTGGATTATTACTATTACTTTTATTATTTATTATTATTATTAGGCACAGATAAATACAAATACCAGTATCAACTGCCAAAATTCATATCAGACTATAATCAAATGGATTAAACAATAGCTTACGTGAAACAACAAAAATTTTGCCACAGTGATCCTTTATTAGTCGTATTATTATTGTTGTAGTTGTACTATTAATTCAGTAAACAATTAAATTCAATAAATTAGACGTTAAAACAAAATATAAAACGGAATTGTCGATCAAAATTAATTTTGGGACGTTTAATTAGTGTCAGTAAGAATTATACTGTTTCGACAATATCGTAAGCATTGTCTCTAAGACAATGGATGTCTGTAATTACAGACTTTGCAGATGATATTTGCAGCATTTACCAGTTTTATTTTACATTTATATATATAATCTATCTTTTTTTTAAGATAACCGATTTATTAATTAATTTATTAAAATTAATATGAGCATGCTTTCATATATTTTTTTTAATATATAAAATACATAACCAACATTTTTAATAAATAAATATTATTACTATTAATATTATCATTATAATAGTTTTTAAGTAAATTTATCGAAAAGAACAATGACAGATTTCATTTATTACGAGGACATTCAAAAAAGCATGGTGCTTTAGATTAGTATCAGCACGGTTGCTTAAACAAAACTTTGATTTAATTATGGAATAAAAAAGGAAATAACAAACAACTTGTGTATATATGACGACAAGTTGACCAGCAATTGTGTACGACATGATGAATGGAGGGGTAAACAAGTATTCAGTCTGCGGCAGCGATGAAGTAATGAAGGAAACTTTCTTCCATCGCACCTAATCTACAATTTGTCGAAGAAAGATAACACGACACCATTTTGAAATGGAAATTTTTATAAAAAAAATTATAAGACGATTATTATTATTGTTGATACTTTATATATATATATATCTTGAAAAAAAAAACAATAAAATATCCTAGCCACCCAGCTGACCCAGCACATAAGTTGTCGTTATACGGAAATCTCGGATCAGATTCCCGGCTAGTGTCCATAATTTTTAAATATCCTAAAGTAAGGTCGATAAGGCTTATAAACGCATTTTAAAATTTTTTATCATTTTTAAAATAATTTTGTTTTGTTTTACGGATGTAATGCAAGTAAATTAATTACACTGGTCACACCTTTAATGAAAAATAATAAAAACATTTTCTATTATTTAAAACAATATATAATTTTTAAAAAACCCCTAAAATGTAAATAATTCAATGTTATTTTGTTCGAGCTAACGTTACAATTATTTTAATTCAAATATTATCATGTATTATTATTGCTGATACTCTCCCTCTAGGAATCATTAGACTTACAGTTGTTCAGTGAACTTTCATGCGTTTTTAGAAGTAGATACTGCCACACCATTGTTACTACTACAGAACGTATTAACGTATAGAACGTAGTTATCTGTGGAAACAAATTAGTAATAAAAGATTCCTGAACGACGCAGCAGTCACGACAAATCCTACTGAGATGACAGCTAATTATATTCTGAAATTTTTGTACACGCAGCTGAAACCACTGCGAAATTACAGTCTCGTATTTTCCCTTGAGATATTATTTTAAAAAGTATTTTCCTAATTGTAAAGTAACCTTATCAATTGGACGATTAATTCTGAGTTACTTAAGGGTAGATAATTTTATGTTTTGTTATAATCATAATAGTTGGAGCGGGGTATATTAAAAGTTTAAATACGTGTATCAGGCTAGATTTTTCACATCACAGGTATATCAGGAATATAACTACAGTAAGTGTGGAATTTTTGATTAGGAAATTAAGAGTTACTATAAATGATTAATAAAATTACAGACAGTACTGAGTGGACATGCACAAATGAGGGAATTTTTTTTAAAAGTAGCTTTCAGCGTACTCAGTTAAATAGTAGTTAAAAAATAAATAAAAAAAAGGCAAAGATTTGTTAAAGATACAATTTTTTATACGACTTTTAGTCGCTGAAATTGAGAAGACTGAACTATGTTAAAAAATACGAAACCCATGCTAGGAATCGAAGTCTAGACATTTTGTTTAGTACCTAAAACGTTGATCAATACAAAAAAAAATCCATAGAAAGTTTATGTACTTAAGAAAAGAAAATTATTGTGTCAATCAGTTGCTATTATTTTTTGTTATTCTATTGTTTATTGAATTAATACAACATTATTTAAATTTAACTGTAGAAATGTTATTAACACATTCTGCCCTTTATAATTAATATTTAAATGTACTGGTCATAAATTAATTCCTTTATATAATTTTTGTTTTTTTCTGTTACTATTTAAAAAATAAAAAAATTGGAAGTTTCATTAAAAAAATGAGTTTTTGTAAAAATTATTTTTTCAATAATTTTTCAGGTATATTGCAACTTCAATACAATAATAATAACTTAATTCATATTTCGAAGAAATTACAAGCTTACAGTCCGTTTACAGTCACTGATGGGAATTAATTTTAGAAACGTATGAAATATTACACTCTGTTAGGGATTCAAACCCAGAGCCTACCTGATGAAACCCTGAGACGCTATCAATCCGCTAAGAGAGAAGGGGAAATAATAATACATTTTCTTCATACTTTAATATAAAATATTGAAAATTATGATCATTTGTATTGAGCTTTGCATCCAACTTAAGACTGGTAATCCAGCTTGTTTACGAAAAATTATAATAATCGTACAAAAAAAAAATATATAAGGGGAAAAGGATGATCAGCTGTTGTATTCATTGGCTTATTTTCATTTTTAAACAAAAAGGGGAAAAAAAATTAACGTACTGCTAAAAATCTTTAGTGTGTGAAACATCTGCATTCACCATCAGGAAGATTTAAAAAAAGGAAAGAATGAAACGATCCGTTAGATATTGTAATTTAAAAATAATTTAACTCGCTTATTACAAAATTATCACTATAAAGTGTTCATTTAAGTACGGTTTGAAATTTGATGGGAGATAACGCGGTTTCAAGGATTAATTGTACAGTTTATCTATATGAGGCGTTAGACAGTGAAAATTGTATGAGTATTTAAGTGTTGGATAAGTAGGCATAAGCGTACTGACAGAAAGCAGTAGAACGTGACTTCAAGCTGCTAATCGCGTCACTGTGTTTGTTTTAGGGTAAAGAAGGATCGATGTCATCCGACATTTGTAAGGGCTTTCTGGGAAGCATTTGCATTTTGAAACTGAAGATACCGACCGCAGCTTGTGCTTGCTAATCCTGCTCCCATCCAATACTCTGTTTATAGCTGACTACCTTGTGGTTAAATTCAACCCTTCCTTCTGACACCTCTCTTCTATCCCGCTACACAAATACACCACTTAAGCACACACACAGACACACACACACACACACGCACAACCATATTACATTATACTATTACTGTTCAAAGCCGTTCATTAGAAGATAATCCAATTTCGTTGATACATAGAGATAAATCGAATGAAAAAAAATTGTAAACTCTATGCAACTAAATAAAAAACCTTTTGTAAAATAACTAAACCAAACTTCATTAAAAAATAATAATAAACTTAAATTATACTATATTTCACTTTCGATTGGTTTTATTCTACTTTTTCATTTAATACCAATAGTTTTTCATGTCTATGCCAAGAGAACATTCTTACTTTTCTGCGATGTATTTGATTGGTTTAGTTTTTTAATTCCGGATAAGGTGCATAGATTTTCATTAAGTTAGTATCAATCGTGGATGAAATTAATAATTAATTCTATAGTAGTAAGATCTAAAACAAATACACTATTGAAGTTTAAACAAAACAAATCGTGCATAGAAATTACAGCTATATTTTACGCTATATTTACGCTTATATTATGCTTTAAGATTTAATTTTATTCCACCATTCAAATATAATTATATAAGTATAATTTTTTTTAAATCTGATGTGGACATCACACGACTTCCTTGTACTCCTATTAAATAACATACACACATTTTTGTTTTAAATGAAACGTACGTAAAATTTTATTTCATTAATAGTTTGTAATATTTTTTCATATTTTTTTATTGCTATTATTGAATTATTATTTATTGCAAATTTTTTTTACAATCAGAGGTTAATAATTATTAATAAATCAATATATATTTAAATAAAAAAAAGTTACAAAAAAAAGGAGATGAAGTCTGATTTGAACCGATGTGCCTTCCTCTTGTAAGATCCAAATATTTCATTAATTAAAATTTTATTTGGTTATAACACGAACCAATAAAAATAAATACCACTTATGATATGTTGTTGAAAAGCACCCGGTGAAAGTTTATTACTACAGTTAAGAAAAAGTCAAAAATCCATCTTTTTTGTTGGATTTTGGCCTTTTTGGACGGTTTGGGTCAGTCGATTGCAATCAAAAGTAGAGGTACACAACTAGATGTTACAGCAGTCCTACATCCAAAATTTCAACATCCTATGGCTAATCGTTTTTTAAGTAATGCGAGATACATACGAACAGTCGTCAAGCCGAAACTACTCAAAATGGATTCAGGGACGGTCAAAATTAATATTTTCGTTGAAATCTGAAAACCGAATTTTTTCGCAATCAGAATACGTTCTTTATTTCGTACAAGGAAGTAAAAGCCCTGTCAAGAGTTGTATTTTTGTTTCAAATATGTTATAGGATTTTTAGATATTAATAACAAGTATAATTGTGAAAAAAACAATTTCATTAAATAACTTTGGATCCGATTTGAATCCCTTGTTTGTAGTTTTCATTTAAATAATACAGCATTAAAAAAATAAAACCAAAAAAATATAAAAAATTTTAGTAAAAACTTTAGTAAGTTTGTTCCTATTTGAAATCTGTGTTCCAGAGCTACCTAATTATTCCATTTTAATGTTAGATGTTATAGAAAATTTTCTTTTAGCCATAACTCTAAAAACAGATAAATACCAGAAATTAAAAAAATTCAAAAATTATTTGAAGCTTTTAAAGTTGACTCATAAAATCCGATTTTTTTTAAAGTTCTCACGTATAAATTAATAAAAATACAATTGGATTTTTTTGAAAATTAACGTTCAAAAAATTGATATTTTAAGCACGGTTCCCATTCAGCTTCCTTGTTTTTAGGGATTAAAAGTTTATTGTTTAGAGTAATTATTTATTTCAATAAGTAGCCATGATTTGGCCACTGTTATTCAATAAGATCAAAAAGTTTTAAAATGGGTTACCGTAATGCCCCTATATCCGGCGGGATTAAAAATCAGACCAAATTTGTGTATGGAATGAGCCGGGAATTTGGTTGGTGTATGTGTGTCATATTTCAATTTTTACATTCAATGTGCTTATATTCAAAGTAGCAATCCTAATATTAAAAAAAAAAAAAAAAAAAAAAATAGCAACAGAATTAATCTTTCGGATGCGATGATATATTTATTCAATCATGCCAAATGTCTTGATTTTAAAATTAAACTATTTTTAAAATTTAAAGCAAAAGTAGCCGCCAATAATTACAAATTCATTCTCAACAGAATTTTATGAACAACTCAATATCTAGAAAACAAAAAATTCTTAGTAGAAAGATTTTGTGACCGATACCGATTCGTTTCCTTTGTTAGTTGTTAACAAAAATTAAATAAAAAATAAAAAGAAATGCACTTACACACAACTAAATAAAATTTACGAGTAAATAATAAAATTTCTACCTATATAGGTTACCACATTTTACGATACAGTATACATTTGTGGTGTAATAAAATTGACATTATTTCCATTTTATAACCAAAAATGAACATAAAATAAGCGATAAAGTTATTGAACGTATTCTGTGGAAGTGTAAATTCTGGTAAATAAACATAAAGTGAATGCTATTTACTTACCTACAAAGATATAAAAGTGAAAATAACAATTTTTTTTTTTTAAACGAAATCATATTATCATTTAATACTAGTTTATGATTTAAAAGAAACCGATATAAAATACTGACTATAAAATTTTTAAAAGGCTGTTTATGTATAGTGAAATTCGTAATTAATAAAACAAAAAAAAGCTTTACGAATTGTTGAACACTTTTTCTTCAACTAATTTCAGTGATTTCATTCCGTACTTTATTCCTTTATATTGTGCACTTTGTTAAATATCGGTATGGAAACCATACCCTACATTTTCAATCATCTGCTCGATATAGGTATTTGTAAATTAGTTATACAAAAGTAACCTTTAATAATATAAAAAGTAAATAACTTACAGAATTGTTTGATATCACTGAATACAGTGAATCTTCAAGTTTCATTCCCGCTTAACACCGTTAGTTCCCGACGTTCTCAATAGGTGGCACGCGCTAATGAGTAATTCCATCAGTCATCATGTAATCGTATCCCGGTGCAGAACGTGCTCAGATTTGTTTACGGTTTCATGAATCTAAATCGGCTACTGCCGAGCAGACAATTTACGACTAAATATCGCCAAAAACTACCTCAAAGACAGTCTGTCACTGCATTGTATAATCACTTTATTGAAAGGGTGTGTGTAACATAGGACGCCAAGTGAGGGTAGGCCTTCAATTTCTGAAGTGGCAATCGGACACATGCGGCAGACATTCATTCGTAGTCCAGGTAAATCAACGGGACGCGCCACTTTAGAATTGAATGTTCCTAGGGTTACAGTATGGAGGGTGTTGCGTAATCGTTTGTCATTAAACCCTACAAATTACAACTGGTACAAGCTTTGAGTGAAGGTGATAAAAAAAAATTGAATACTGTGTAAAAATGTTAAAAAAGTTGTGAATGAAGGTAAAACTTTGTTCAGTGACTAAACGATCTTTCACACTGCGTTAAAGTGAATCGACATAATTAATGTTTGAATATGGAACGAGTAGAATCCACGTCACACAACCGATCATGTACGGGACTCGCCTAAGTTTAATGACTTTTTGTGCTGTAAGCTGTCATAAACTTTACACGGTTCTTTCTTTTTTGTTGAGTCAACTGTAAGTGGCATATCGTACCTGGACATGCTTGAATATTATCTAGTGCCACAACTACAACAGGATACGGTCACAGAATTAATTTTCCAGCAAGATGGTGCGCAACCACGTTATCAATATGCAGTTTTCGCATACCTCATAGCAAAGTTTCGATTTTGATTGGACGTGAATGCACAATTTCCTGGCCACCATGATCACTCTCCTCCCCTGGGCCGGTCCGACTGGTTGGTATTGCGCCACCCAAGGGAGTGCCTGTTGTACTCAAATGGGCCTTCCCACCTACCGACTGTATGTCCGGCAAGGCAGGTCGGCCCACCGGTCAGTTCTTTTGAGTCTATTGATATGCCCATCTATATATATCGCCATGCCATACCGTGATTGTCTTGACGTAACGATTGGGTCTTTTCTTTGATCTTTCCTATCAAGAAAACCCTTGGAGTCCCCATGGCTCATCGAAACTGGCACACCTCAGCATGCCAGTCCTCACCACTGGGGCTATCCGCCCTTCCCTATACTAAGATCAGAACCCCGATCTCCTCTCGTCCTCATTTTTCTGCGTTAATATTTTCTTAATAGCTGAATCAACACTCGTCCAGGCATCTTCACTCTGCAACATGTGATTAATAAATCTGCCATTACCATCAGATGATAGATCGATGTCTACTAATTCTTCTCTCCATTTATAGCAGTCAGTAAATGTGTGCTCAACATCATCTTCGCGATCGCAATACATACATTCCGTCGATGCTTTTCTACCGATTCTGTGCAAGTAAAAATTAAAGTTGCCATGGCCTGTAAAGTATTGTGACAGGTAAAAATTCACTTCCCCATGCTTCCTATATATCCAGCTTTTAATATCGGGGATGAGTCTCTTTGTTCTACCTCCAGGGCCATTCTCATTCCACCTGTCCAGCCACCTTGCCATTAGCCGCTGCATTGATTCGTGAATTCCAACCCCCTGGTCTCTTTCAACTCTTAAAAGTGCCAATAAATCAATCGGTGGGACTCCAGCGAGCACACACAAAGCCTCATAGGAGACCGTCCTATATGCAGAAATCACTCCAACCAAGTCTCCTATGGGTCCTGATCATACGTGCCATGTTTTCTTTACTTGCACTGAAATCCACCAAACCGGCACCGCATAAAGCATAGACGATATTGCCGAAGACGCTATGACCCTTCTCTTTGACGCCTTAGGCGCTCTTTGGTTCGTCATAATGATATTTAAAGATTTTATCATTCTGACAGCCCTGTTACAAACTTCGTTTATATGTTCGGTGAAGGAACCGTTCCTCTGAAAGGTAACGCCTAGGTACTTCAGCTTATCAGTTTCTGCTATTGGTTCACCATTGATCCTGATATCCAGCCGATCAATGATCCTTCTTCCAGTGAAAGTGATAAATTTGCATTTATCAATGTTCAGCACTAAATGTTTATTACATAGACAGTTTTCTATCATCGGTATAGCCAAATTGGTCTTATTTTGTGCTTCCAGTGCATGTCTATCACTCGCAAGGATCAACAGGTCATCTGCATAGGCAATGACCTCGATTCCTGCAAGATAATCCAAATTCAGGATTCCGTCAAAAGTTAAAACCCATAATAACGGGCCCAAAACGGAGCCCTGGGGAACTCCACCATGTATGTTGACTTCCAAACCATGATCACCTGGTTTAACTCAAATTGACTTCTCTGTATGGGAAGTTGTTGTTCCTCCGCTTCCAAGAAATATCGATGAGCTGTGACACCGGATACGTCATATTGCAGATTTGTAAATAAAACTTGAAGATATACTTTATTCGGCGTTCCATTAACTATTTTTGTAAATTGTTTATTTTTGTCATTATTAAAGGTTACTTTTGTATAACTAACTTAGAAATACCCTTATATTAAGTGCCAAAACCAGACTGATTAAAAACGATCTAACACAAGTCACTTATGAAAATGGCTTAGCCTTTCAAAAGTTACGACCATTCTATAGTAGACTTACTTTAAAAAAAACTAAGGAATGAAGTGATTTTCCGTTGAATTTCTATTTCTTAAATGAGATAAACATACTGTTACATATTAGAACACCATGTACACCAAAATGTACGTTTATATATTTAGACCGAATCACATTCACTCAGAACATTACAAATTACTCTGAACATTCGGATAAATAATTTAAATCCCTTTCTGTGAGAAGTAATTAATTCTACACATTTTTTCTCCACTCATTAGTAGAAGTATTCACAGACATATCTATCTTTCAATTCTTACTTTATTTTATATTTCTAAAATGTTATCGTTTTTGTATAGAATCAGATTAATTGATGTAGAATGAATTAATACGTATTTGGTACACATCATCATTATTTATTTTAAATTCTCTACTACCAGTGTTTGCAGTAGCAATACTAATTCTTGTACACATAGTTTTGTGATTTCATTATACTTCCCTAATCTTTGCCTTATACTACAAATTACGTTTTTTGACTTGAAACGGTATCTTTTTAACCTTAACCATATATTATCAATATCGCCCTTCTTTTTTGATTTTTTTGTAACTTCTAGTAAATTTATGGCTGAATTTTTGATAATTCAGTCCAATATTCCTACATGGGTTATAACTCATGTTATAACCCATTGTTCGTCTGATAACGTATCAACAGCAATCATGAACCAATTGCTATTGTACGTACCTCTCTGAACATAAAACAAATTTTAATAGCAAGGAATATGGTGAACCGATTGACACAGATCTTTGATCAGTAATTTACTTCTGTTCCATTCCTGGATAAAATCACTCCGGTCTCCCAAAGAATTATGATTTTCGAAGAAACCTAAAAGCATTTATTTTTAAGATTTTGCATCTTCCTTTATAGTTAATTTCTGAGTAGATGAGAGATTTCTCTTCATCTTAGATATTTTGTTGATGGGGTTTGGCTCGGCTCCTAACGGGGGGGAGCTAACGTGTTCCTTCCAAAGAATTTAAAAAAGGATCTCAGTAAAGGGGTTTATTAAGTATATATTTACTGAGCTCTTAATAAGTATGGTTCCTAGGTTTGTGCTGGCTGTGGACTTAAAAAAGGACTATTTTTTTCCAATTTTGTGATAAAGTAGATTCCTCTCTTATATATATATATATATATATATATATATATATATATATATATATATAAATATGACCCGCTTACAAATACTGTGCGTTTGAAAAAAACTGTACAACTATATACATCCTATTATATGTTGAGGGATTGTATACTGCGTGCTGAAAGTAATGTTTTCTGCAAAGGTAAAGGAGCAAGTAATCCTTCGTCTTGTGCAATTCACTGCCGTGAGCCAATCAGGCCGGTGAGCTTGAAAGAAGCAGATTGTCTAGTTCTTTATTTTCAATCTGTGTCTGTTTTTGAACGATTGAAACAGTGTCTTTCCATGTGCATTTAGAATAGTATAACTTCACAATCGCGAATATATCTCTTTGAATACGTTTTTTGTAAGCGTGATGAGAACACATACGTAAGATTTCCATTTCCGTACGTTTGAGTAAGATTTTCAGATACACCGGTTTCTAATTAACATATTGTAAGAGCGTTAATCAAAATAATTGGGTGAACGGGGCCGGCAAATGATTAGCTGCGAAGTGATAGACTATTAATACTCGATGAAGAAAAACTGCAAAACTACGCAAAGCAGTTCTAATAAATCTATGCGAAAGTTGACCCAATAGAAAAACATCACTTTTGACCCTGTGGAGAAATCAATTTGTATGAAGAAGCGCAGTATCACCCCGCATAAAGTAAAAGCAGTTCAAAAGTTATTGGTCACTCTGGAAAATGAATACAGTGTCACAATATTGGCTTCCGCAGATTCAAGCGGATTATTATGACTATATTTTGGACTAAGTTTCCTATAAAAAGGAGGTATGGTTTCACTTAACTGGTTTCACTTAATGTGAAGGCACAGAATTCACCTTTTTGGTCTGCCAGCAACCTCATACCAAATTCTCTACAAATGAAATTCTCTACGAATTCCCTCATATGAAATTCTCTACATGACCAAAAAATTCGGGATGTATAGTTTATCTGCATACTTTTCGTATGTAGTTCATAGATATGTCACCCGTTTTTTAAATATATATACTTTTTTAATTCTGTTTATTTAAATATTTGATCTATCAATAACATCCTTCTTGTTTGTTATTGTTTTTAATCTAAGTTTCTTTTTTCATTGACTGTTTTACTGTTATCAAGTTTATATATTCAGTATAATTACTCTTATTGATTTTTATTTCAACCAAAGTATAATCGAGATCTATAAAATTTAATATTTCTTTAACGCTTCCCAATTTTTTTATTTTATAATTTTATTTTACTAAAATTGATTCAACCACATCATATCTGTTTAAGTGCAAATAAATTCGATCCTAATTTCACGTAGGAAAACCATCATACTTTTTCCTGTTAGTTGTATAACTGATGTATGATTTTTTTTGTAATCGTAGAAGTATTTGTTTTAAATATACAAGTATACCCAGTATTTTACCGTTCGAGTATTTTTAAAATAAAATTAGATGATTAAAAAATAATGAAATATTTTTTAATTATTCATTATTATGTTACGATTGAATTTTATCGTTTTTATTTTTATTTTGTAAAAAAAAATGACAACCCGTTTCCAATCAATCAAAAAGTTTTTGATTCATTTATTGTGTATTTGTGTATGGAATTTGATGTTTGTAGGCCCAGCATCCTTCATGTGTTTTGAGCACAAATAACCAAGTAAATTAGGAGGGTCGTGATGTTGTCATTGTTGAGGGTTGTTTTCGATATCAGGGAAAGGGTAAGGGGGTAAACGGGTGGTTTAGCAATGGAAATGGGGGTTGTTTTGTTTGTTGTCAATTAGAGAGACAACATAACAGGGAGAAACACTCTCCTCTGATAGGTACGGGAATTACTATTGTGATTGTAATGCAAAGTGAAGAGAAAATTAGCTCGGTAAAATCAATAACTATGATTGATAGATTTAATTTCAAAAATTTTCATTGCAATTTTACAGATATACACGAATAAGTTCACAAATTTTTTTAGAAAATTCTACATAAACGTAAACAACAGTACAGATAGATGTTTTGATTAATTAAGATAAATTCTCCCTAATAAAACCTCGGTTTCAAATTAATTTAAAGATTAAAAAAGGCAATAAGTGGTAAAATAATAACCCAAATAACTGGAAAAAAAGTTTTTTTTGAGAGGATTTAATAGGAAAACAAAATTTCATTAGTCTACAAAATATTTTTGAATTCATTCAATAAATTGTTCTTTTCTATTAGAAAAGGAAAAAAAAAACATGTAAGATTAAAATCTGACTGAAAGGGTTACCTTTTATTATTTTTTTTTCTCAAAATTTCTGTATACTTAGCTGTAAGATATTTGGTAGGATTCTCTGCCAAAATTTTATTTGGCAGATAAATTTTCTGAGATAAAGTAATTGAAAATGGAAGCATGACTTAATAATTTCATCGTTTAAAAATCAAACTTCATTGTTTATATTGAAACTGGGGTTTTAATATTTTTGTTAAAAAAATATAATACAGGTTATATAAATAGAATTGCACAAACATTCCTTCTAATATAACCGTCATTTATAATATAACTATTTGAAAAAAAAATCTTCCATTATGGCCTCAAGCATAAATTTCCAATTTATATCACTACTGATCTGTCCATCTTTACGTAAGTCGTCTAAGATCACGGTGATAAACTTTAAAATTTTTCAAAATGCAAATTGTCTGCGCAACTTAGGTAACTCTACGATTTAAGGCAAAATATATTTAATTCTATCGGTACATCACCTTCCTATCTAAATGAATGGAACCAGCGACCGCTTTCAAAACCTTATTTCTGACACGATGATTCTTTGTTAAATCCCTTTTCGTTAAAACCGCACACATACAGCCTTTTAGGAATATAGGTGTAGGTATCGTCTTATATAATATTTCATTAATGTGTCCTTGGATGCTTGTTTAATTATTATTCTCTTTATAGAACTATGCAAATAATTTAATTTCTTTAGTTTCATCAGAATATCTATTTCCCTTTACTTAGATAAACCAATATTCTTTCATTATATCATGAAATAATACAATTTATATAATTCAGTTGTAAAAATAAAAGCAAAATAATAAATATCCATCGCTGATTTTTTTGCTATTTTGTGAAATGGACTATTTGTTATCATTTTTACTTCCTTGCACGAAAAATTTCGGTTTCTAGAATTCAACGGAAATGCCAATTTTGACCATCCCTGAGTCCGTCCATTTTGACTAGATTCGGCGTGACATCTGTACAAACGTACCTATGTACGTATCTCGCGTAACTCAAAAACGATTAGCCATAGGATGTTGAAATTTCGAATTTAGGACTGTTGTAACATCCACTTGTACACCTTCCCTTTTGCCTGCAATCGACTGGACCAAAAGTGTCCAATAACGCCCCCCCCAAAAAAATGGACTTTGGCCTTATCATAAATGCAGTAATAAGCTTTCATAACTGCTTCATTGAGAGCTTTTGAACGATATATCGTAAGTGGTACTTGTTTTCACTGATTCCAGTACGGCCAAATAACATTTTAATTAATGAAATAGTTTAATCTTACAAGTGAAAGGAACATCGGTTCAAATCCGACTTTCTCCTTTTTTTTGAACTTTTTGTTTAATTTAAATATATTGATTTATTTGTAATTATTAACCTGTGACTGTAAAAAAGTTTTACAATAAATAATAATTCAGTAATAACAATAAAAAAAAAATATGAAAAAATATCAAAGTTAATAATGAAATAAAATTTTAAGTACTTTCAATTTTAAAAAAAATATGAATTTAATAGGACTACAAGGAAGTCATGTGTTGTCTACAACGGATTTTTTTTCATTTAAAATGGTCTTATTTTCCAGTAATATAAAATAATTATATATACCAAAAAAAAAAATATTTACTACTTATCTTTTTTTGTTGTAGAACAAAAATTTACAATCGGTTTTCCTTGACTAAACCATTAGCAAATTATATATTAAAATATTACATGAAAAGAGCCATACAGTTATAACCCAAATGAAAACAAGCAGTTAATGTTTATAATAAAAGTAAATGAACACAGTCATTATGTTATAAGAATTATCATCACCGAGTTCTATAACGTTTTCAGTCTATGGACTACGTGAGTCCAACACATTCTGTTCACACGCGACGATCTTTATCAAATACTAGCGTTCCCTCGTGGCGGCTTCACCCGCAATACTTTTTTAATAGCAAACTTATTTATTTATTTTTTAAATAAGAATAGATTATTGTTGATTATTATTAATGAAGAATAGATTATTGTTTTTAGATTTTCATTCAATCCTGATAAAACTGTAAATAAAATTTTTAATTGTAAGAATAAAAGAAATATTCGATAAACAACGAATTGTTGCACAACTCTTAAATAAAGAAACACAAAAAAGGAAGATAAAAAAAATATTGAACAATCTTTTTTCAGACCAAACCATCTTATTAATGAATTGAAATAATCCAATATAAACTGAAAGCATAAGCCCAATAAAGATACAGAAAAAAATGTATTACAATTCCAAAACCAGCATCCCCGTCGCCGCTTCCCCCGTGCTGTATGGTTACTTCCGTTTCCAATCGCGGTCAGAGGATATTTAGCCGGTCATGGCTCGCTTCGTTCGCCCTTTCCATCTAGCCAGAGGGCTCTGTCCTTTGGATCCCGCTGTGTTCATTAAACTCATGCTTGTCAGAATAATAATGATATTAAAGCCTGTTAAATTTATAAAAAACATATCAGTATTGCAATTTTTTTGGAGCAACAGTTTGGTCATTTACAGGATCCCGAAACTTGGAACGGTTTAAAGATGTGAGTTTCGAAACAGTCTGTTTCAATCTTAAAAATATTATTTATAACTGGTTATCCGTATGTCATACACGTAAAAATGCATTTTATCTCGTTCTTAGCGTTACCCGAAGAAAAACTACTAGGAGATAACTACTTGCCATTTTTAAAACAAAAATATTATTACTTTTATATTTCTTAGTCAAGTAACCAGAGGCAGGTGCAGCCAATCGCATCTTATATACAGTAACAGCGGCTGTATTGGGTTGAGCCACCGTAAACCATGGAACCGTAGAAAAATTTAAATCCAATAAATTAAAAATACTTTTTAGAAATCTATCTGAAGAGTATTTTCAAGCACTAATCTTGCGAATATCTCGTTTAATATAATCGGAAATGGGAAAAATTTACAATCATTGTCCAAATATTTTTACCTTTCTTCACTCCTTTGAAGATCGATTTTCGATAAATCTAGAAACATGTTTTTAGATATTCATATGAAAATTACACAAGCCAAAAATAAAGATGATATTTTCATTTGTTACAGAAAAATAAAAAATAAAAAAAATAAATTTCATTGTTACTCCATTTTAAACTTTTAAACTCGGAATTTTAAATAATCTTTGTTAATGTACACTTACACCTTAAGAGGAATAGGTATACAAATATTCATCAATTATTTATCTTCAATAGTTTTTTCTGGGGGTTGATGAATCAGTTACAGCAGGACAAGTTGCTTTATTAGTGCAGATTTACAGTTTAAATATTTTTCATATCTTCTTAAAGAAATATAAATTATTGTACCTTTTTCCATAAGTATAATTTTTAATATTAGTACTATAAATTTTATTTTTTTATTCTTTGATATTTCAAATGTTAACACACGAATAACAATAACTATTTTTACGAAATTTAAGAAAAGTGTAAATATAGAAAAAGATAAATAGATAAACTTTGTAAATTAATAAAGACGGCAATCTAACGCAGAATATATTTGTGCAAGAAAAAACTATTACTGACCTTAATAAATAGGATTGTTGAGAAATTTTTGTTACGATTCAGTTAATATTAAACACGGTTTGAGGAAAATATAACTCAGATAACTATTGTCAATTATATATATTGAAAGTTAGCCGTAATATATTTTAGTTAGTAATATATTTTCTTATCTTTGTAATGAATTCACTTTTTACAGAATAAATTGAAAAATAAACTATCAAGAATACAGTAAATTATGTTAACAAATGTTGAATTTGAAAGCATTTAATGGTGTTTAAAAGTAAATAGATTCCTAGCAGATAAAAATAGATGTACTTAAATATAAATCAACGACTATTTACACCTATAAACCTAAACAGATATTCATTTACACTTGCAGTTGTATTTAACCGAATAACAGTGCCTAGTTTAAACCAAACAAAATTTATTTATTATCTTGTTTTCTAATCTTTTCGTCAGCAGACCAAATTTTCAAAAGTATTCTTCTTGTGACAGTCCTGTTACGAAATTGTTTTTCATTGTCTACCTCTTCTGTGTTATCAGTAGTTTTCTTCTTCTTCCTGTTAATAAGGTCTAGATTCAACCGGTCCTAGTTCTAATTTTTACTTCACAGAATGTCAGTAACCTCGTCAAACGATATTTTTCCCTCAACCTACCAATATCTCTGGCTTGTATCGATTTATATCTCACGTATGGAAAATAAATCTCGCAGTTTGTATATATATTCTTTCTACTGCACTCTGTAGTCCTTTGAGTTCTTTGCAGACATATCTGAACGGAAATTTTATTTAACTTGGAACAACCTTTAAACCCATTCACACAAGCGAATTTCTCTACTGATTACACGCTATTTTTTTTATCTTTTTTCTAAATCCCAAGCTAACTACTATAAATCAGTAATGGGGTTGACATCTTTCGTTAGAATTTTAATTCCATCTCTTTTCTTACATTGTTCTTCAGATTTCTAATAAAATCAGCCAAACCTTTTTGATTTCCTGAAACAAGGTCATAAGTATAAGTGCATCCCAAATAGTTAAAAGCAGACACTAGTTCCTATATTGCATTCTCAGTCATTATCTTTAAGCAAATAATCTATATTCCTTGCAATCCCAAATTCTTGGTTTTAGTCATTGATATTAGAAAGACATATTCTGAAAAAATTCTATACATCGAAAAAATCTAGTTTTACAGATCTTCCTCAGTTTCTTGAATGATATCATCTCTAAACAGGAGAATATAAATTGTAGATTTTTTGAAAAATATTTTTCCATTCGCTTTATCCTTTACGGTGTTCCACCGTATTCTCTTTCTCTCTCTCGCTCTCTCTGTCTCGCTCTCTCTGTGTCTTCAAATATATGTACATATTGTACGGAAAAGGTTGTATAGAATATAACCTGTTTTCAACCCTTTTTTTTGGATGAATTGAAAAGTAAATCTTTTATTAATACTTTAGTTTATTGTAAAGATTTCTGATTACATTAATTAAATGATCTGGTTTCCAAATGTACTCTCGTTTTTTCTCAACAATTTTCTAGATCGTGAATATATTATCTACAAATAATTTGTGTGATATAAAACCGATTTGTACTTCCGGCAGAAAAATATCAGTTCTAACCTTCAAAATTTCAATAATCATTGCGCTAAAAATTTTTTAATCTGAGAATACGATACTTATAATAAATAAATTAGGTTATTCAGAGAATATAATAAAAAAAATATTTTTCCAGGTTCGGTAGAAAATACTCAGTTTAAAATTATAAGAAAGAATGATTCTTGTTTTTGGTAATAATTATTGTTTCAATGATAATATAGGATACATTGTCCTACGGAACTGTTTCTGACATTGAATACATTATCTAACTTTTTAGTTAATTACTCAATTATTTATAATTTTTTTCTTCAAAAGTAAAACAGATAGTGAATTTTTTAAAAAAGTAGTGGTAAGTTGCCTGAGTTGAATCGGCGCTTAAGTTGGAACATCGTACTAACTTAACATTTAAAGAAAATTTTAGAAGTTTGGTTGCCAACAGTAGTTGCTTTGATAAGCGATAATATAAATAATAAACTACTCTTTATTCGATTTCTGATCGCCGAACCAAGTATATCCACAATCTCGCAACGAGTAAACGAAGTAAAGAAATTTTTGAAAGAAATTTTTCAATTGTCGACAGAAAATCAACAACCGAACAAAACAGGCCGCAGAAAAAGAGACGAGGTGAGCACAAAAAGTCGTGAAAATCACCACTAGCAGCTCGTGCAAAGACCAACTAATTGAATCAAAGAAAAGCAAATTCGGCGGATGAAAAACATAAAAAGTTTAAAGAAAGTTATTTTCCCGGAAAATATGTAAAAACTTTTTATACAGAAAACGACTGGTTTTTCACTTTTTGTAAGAAAAATTAAGACATCCAGTGTATGGCCTGTCGCATTTGGTTTCACACAAATTGTGCAGGAGTTACCGCTACAGTAAAAAAAAAAAGTACTACCCGTTGTGTAAAATGTAATAAATCTTAGTGTGCAACAAGTGTTTTCATTATTCTAGTATTATTGTGTTTAAATATTTTTGTTACTAATTTACTTCATTATATTTTACTATTATTTGGCAAACTTTATTTTTAAATATTAGCTTTTTTTTTTTTTGCATATTTACTTTCACTAATAATATTATGTCGTGCAGTTCTATTATTACTACAACATTTTTATTAAATATACTTCTGTTTTGATATAGACAATCATTTATGTATTAGATAAACAAAAAAATTAATTTATTTTAAAATATTGTATCTATTGTGAGTACATATAAAGTATTGTTATTGTACTGTATGTTCTAAATGAGGAAACTCAGTTTCTTGAATGGACCAATTTTTTTTTTTTTTTTTCATCTTTATTCGTTATTTATTAAATTTTACAAAAAGTAATTACATTATTCCGAGAGAAAATTATATCCTCCATTAAATTTATTTTATGTCCTCCATTAAATTTTTTATATGAAATTAATTTTTGTGGTAGTGTGAATGTAGAGCGATCCAAATTTGGCACCTCTTCCTATTATTAAATATTAAAAACATTTTAAAATGTTTTGAAAATTTTAGAATTCGAATGAAAAATTAGTTTTAAATTTTTATTCTAATTTTATTACGGTGTAAGATATTAATGAACTTTTTATTTATAGCTGAAGTAAAAAAAAAATATCAGAAACGATAAAAAAATTGTACGCTACTGATAATGTGTATATAAAGAATAGATACGATAAACAACTTTAGGCAATATATAAACCTATACATAAATATATAATCGTGAACACTTACGCTTCTAATGGAAAAATTATTAGCGAATCAAAACGAAAGAAATATTTTATAAGTTTAAAAGTGTTTTGCGGTAATAAATTAAATTGCGAGATTAGATAAGTAGGTAGCTACGTAAAATATAAGGTTCCTACCAAACGTTAATGTTTATCTTGAATTTTTAAACGAGATTTAAAAGCACGGTTTAATCCTTGTATTAAAAAAAAAAAGAAAAAAGTAAAACTCGTAGAAAATCTACAAGTAGGCAGAGGGTTTGGGGAAAACTGTTGAAGAAATACGGATAAACTTAACTATAAATGTTGTATGGGGATAAAATACGTTAAGATAGAAGAAAGGGTGAGAGTTAAAGGACGTGATGGAGGGTTAAGGAGAAATGCGTTAAGAAAGAACGATCGGGGGGAAAGCGAAAGAGAATGATAAAGGACGTAGTCAGAGGACTAGAAGGATAAATTTTGCTCTCTGGGAAGTTGCCAATCAACGGAAGCGTCCACCTGTCAAGTAGACAACACTAATTGTGGCTCATTTATCAAGAGCTACCCTCTAAAGCACAAGGACTATGCCTTCCTACTCGGGAGAAGGTGCTCGCATTACATTCTCCTCCCCCTTCGCTTGCCCCCTTACACTATACTACTGGCCACCGGAGAACAGTAATCGTCTTTAGCCCACAACTAATCCATTCTCTGTTGACAGATGCCTCTTGCCTGTCTAAGACAAAAGACTGATGTATAACTCATTACTTACGTATGGAAACAACTTATACACACATTATTTACACTTTTGTTATAGAGCTTGAAAATAAAAAAAACTAACTTAAAAAACTCTACGAATGTTTTACATATATATATATATATATATATATATATATATGTGTGTGTGTGTGTGTGTGTGTGTGTGTGTGTGTAATCAAGTACATAGTGATTCAAAAATGCGCTTTAATATATTGGGAGATTCTACAGTCAAAAATTAGAAAAAAAATATTCATATAAACACAGGTTAGAAAACGGTTCGTTAACGAGTTTCGTCTCGCGAAAAAGTTTGCGCTTAATTAAATTAAACCGACTAAACTCCTCGGGTAAAAATCCAGGGAAACATTTGGTACTTCCTTAAGGTTTTTGTTCTAATAAATTGAATAAAAGTGGTCCCAGACCTCTATATCATGTAGGTTTTAAGAAAAATAGTGTAATAACGAAAACATTTTGTCGAAAAATATATTTTTCTAGTTTTGGAAAACTTTATTACTTTACTAATAAAAAACAAAAATGTTTAATTAACTTTGTAGAAAATTTAATTCTGAAAAAAAGAATAATGTAAAAACGGCTATCAAAGTTAAATACAAATTTGAAAAGTCCAACTTCAAATAGAAATAGAACACACAAACTGGATCGGAAAAGTTACACGATTTTAAACAGAAACAGTACACATAAAAATGCTAAAAATTATAAAAATAAATTTCAAAGACAACCTTCTAAAACGTAAAAATATTTTATTTTTTCATCGGTTGACAATAACAACTAAGTTTAGTGTCTAGGATTTGAATATTCATTTGATCGGTGTTTGTGCCGTTATTGTTTAAACAAGTCATTTACAATGGGTGATATTACATTTTTGTTTGGAGAATTGACGGACATGTTGTTCATTTATAATAAAATAAATAAAACTGAACCGGTGAATACCGGGAGAATTATCCACATCGAAGTTTACCGGATCGTAAAACAATTGAAGCGAGTTCGAGAAACAGGTATGCTTAAACCAGAACGATTCGATGCTGGCCGAGAACGTTTTATGAGAAATGAAGTAGTAATGCTGAATGCGGTAAAATTATCTTCCACCTCAAGCACCAGAAGTTTGTCACATCGCTTTCATGTTTTGCAACCATATGTGTGGTGACGTAATGGAGCAACAACTTTACCCATTCCATAAAAGTGTACAAGAAAGAGTTATTACAACCTGATTTTGATAAACGGATGAAATTCTGTCAATGGTAAATTAGAAAATGTGAACATCATCCTAGGTGCCTAAGTAATATTCTAAATACGTGTGTATCCTCCTGTTTTACTAGAAATGGCATTGTAAATTATTCAAATACTCACAGAGCAGAAGAAAATACTCGTGAGATTACTACAAGTCATTTTCAACGAGGTTTTTCGTTTGATGTGTTGTGTGGTCTTCTTGATGATAATCTGATAGGCTCTTTTTTCTTATTTCCTAGAATATACTTGATTTTTTTTTTTTGCAAACAAATCTGATGTAATTCGTTTGCAGATAGAGGCCAGATGTTGTATTCAGCGATGGCGCACTTTGTCACTTCTACCGTAGTGCGATGACTCATTTAAAAATCTAACCCAGTAAGCAATAGAGTGCTGAATTGGTTTACTAAAACGGCCACTTTGATCTGCCGATCACACGCTAGCAAACCTTTTCCTGTGGGGTTGGATGAAATCGTTAGTTTACTTCGCTCCTATTGGTACTCAAGAAGAATTGAGACATCGTATAACAGAAGCTGGAGATAATATTAGTAATAATAACGATGCTTAGACACAAGTTTGCTTGGCATTTCTCCCGCCACCACCCCATTCTATCGCCCTAAAGCATAAGACCGAATGTCTGTGCCACAAACGGCTACTGAGCCTTGAAACAGTTTAGCGACCAGTGTCCTAAATAGCACCTAGATCTTATCTAACAGCGTGAGTGGACTAAGCGCGGTGCCATACAAAACCAGATTACGTGTCCCAACCGCTCACTTGTCATATATTAACGAAAATGGGTAGGCGCACACTGTCAACTACTAAAAATATATATGACGTCCATAATATAATTAGTTCGTCTAGGCAGCAATTCGCTGCCACGCCTAGATCGCTGAATGCCAGAAAGTATCTGCTCACCATTTTATAGCGCTTGGTGCCATAATAATTGGCTGGTGGTCAGTCAGGGTTAGCTTCCCTCGGCAATGCGGTTAGAGTCTTTCCAATAAGTAAACTACGGATGCCGGTTGAATAAAGCAACCTCATCTAGGAACTTCCACACAGTCCGACGATGCGGCCCTCGCCACATTGACTCGCCGCTTGTTAGTGGCCAATTTTCCCCTAAACCTCTAAGTTGCAGGGTGGCCCGGTCACTGGCCCCTTCAAGAGCAGGGCAGTCAAACATCAGGTGTTCAATTGACTGGACCTCCACGCAGACGCACAGCTGCTAGGCGGAACCGAAACAGATATTAATTCAAGTTTGGGTGGTTGGTTAGCACGCGGGCACCGATTGCCCTAAAAAACGAGCTTGACGCATATCATCCCACCAAATCCTGTATAAACTTATACAAGGATCTTCCCTTAGTCGTGGTGTCCCATTCCAGATGCCGTGCTTTCATCGCGAAGCTCTGCAGCCTCTTCCGCAGGCGGCAGATGGACAATGGACGAAATTTTGCTCCGGTGCATTGTGATCACGGTTCGGCTCCGGTACTACTATTAGACATATCCGGCTAGCAATGATTCACGAAATTAAACCATGCATTGAACAGAATGGCTGTCATATTGGTCAACTGTTTTGAAGAAATGTTCACAGCTTTACCAATTTACCATTTTGATAGTCATTGACTTTTAGAAAAAAAAAAGTATGTGATTTTTTTTAAATCTCTTTTTGTTCACTTTTTCTGTTGATTAGTTTTCTAATTGTTATCATTCACGTTATATTGTTCAAAGATTGATGATAATTGTTCTGATTAAATCTCATCAATTTTCTTATCCGGTTTTTGTGTTTTGATTCTAATTATATTTGAACTCTTCAAATTTTATTTAATTTTAATAGACATTATTTACATTTTTTTTCAGAATTCAATTTTCTACAATAGAAATTTTTATTTGTTTATTGGTAAATTAAAAAACGTATTGTATTGCAAACCCAAAAAGTGTACTTTCTGACAAAAAGCTTTTCGTGTTTTACCTTATTTTGCTTAAAACCTAAGTAAGATAGAGGTCTGGGACTAATTTTATAGGTAAAAAGTCAAAAAGAACTACCAGAATTACCTCTCGATTTGTACCCCAAGATTTTTAGTACGGTTTAATTTCACGGAGTAGAAAGCAGGGGCTAAATGTTTCGCGAACCGAAACTCGTTAACGAACCATTTTTTGACCAAAGTTTATATGAACCTTTTACTTGTTTTTGGCTATAGAATCATCTGCCGAGAGATTGCCGTGCAATTTGGATTTACTCTGTATATTCATTATTTCTAAACATCGATTAACTAACAACAAAAAAAAAAATGGTTTCATAATTTGCAAAGAATGTATATTACTAATACACATACAAAACAACAATGGTAAAGAAATTTAAGTATTAAACTGAACAACCTGAATTATCGTTCAAATCATTTCAACACCAAAAATAATGTTTACCATGGAGTACCAATAATTTTATATTCACTTTGAATGCTGCTAAATAAATAAAATAAATAAATAATAAATATTTTGTGTTATCATGCTGCTAGTGTTTTAGAAAATAAATTGAATATTACTGTACTTTCAACTGCCGCCTTTCTCCTATATTATAATCACTCCTGTACTATGATCCCCTTTCCTAGATAATTATCAACTCGGTCAAAGCCATCTGAGACGGAATCCTACTGTCCATCATTATTTATTTTAGGATAACTTTGACAAATTCTATAAGGAGTAGTAGCGATTGATTGTGTTCTCAGTAATCATTTTGTACCTCTTTACAAATATATACCCAATTAACTACGTTTAGTGGTGTAATAAAATACTTATGAACCATTTGATCTGTTATAAAGTGAATAATCTTACTTTCATCCATTCAGAAGGAGAAGAAATATAATTTCATCGTTGACTGGAAAGGATTTTCGAAGAAATAACTACTTATTTGTTAAATAAACAATTTTTATAAAAGCAAATGATAATTATATTTACGTAAACTAATATCAGTAATCTTTAATGCAAGAGTACTAGCCTTTTATGTTATTTTGCAATAAGAATGTTCTAGTTTAGATCATTTGCGTAATCATAAACAGAGCCAGTGTACATATCAAAAATTGGTAAGAGAAAAAGGGAGAAAAGGTAAAAAAAAAAATATTTGAAATGCTTATTAGGAGAATAGTTTAAAGCATTTTAATTTTTGGAGAACCATTTCTACTTGTTTTACTCGTCCTCAAATTGAATGTTATTTCAACTTTGCACAGGAAATAGCCAGGGTAAAATTAGGTTAACAGAAATATGGAGTTGCATTAGAAATGATTGTTTAGTATGTTATTTCAAACGGTAATGTAACTCTGATTTCTACTGAGATATTCACCCTAAACTCACCCTAAAGTTAAATTTCCGTAACATAATATTATTGAATAACGCCGAATAATACTGTAAAGCTGTATACAGCTGTTTCGAAACCTTAAATCACCGGCCAGTTTCACTAATATTTATTTTTACTGTTAACAAGATTTTTTTTTCATAAAGTAATAACACAATAAAAAGAGTTAAAAATAAAGACTAAATTTTTACAACCGAGATATAACCTCTTTTTTTATTTTACAGAAAATTATATTGAAAAAAAATCTTTATTTTCATTTTACATACATCACATAAATTTTAAAAGGCATAAATGAAAATAGTATATTTATATTCTTAAAATTAATTGTCCTTATTCTTTCATTCCAAAAATTTCTAAAACTTTCTCCTTCAAGAACTAAAAGTTAATATGTTATATTTGTACCAAAACTGACTAAACTTACGGCTAATTATTTTTAATCGTACTTTATTACAATTATATCTAAGACCTTTTTCTTCTTTGTTTAACCTCCGGGACCACCGTCATGTATTGCTTCAGAGGATCAGATGAATAATTTGTAGCGCGTGTGAAAATGGCATGCCTGACCGGGATTCGAAAAAGAAGTATGAAATCGTTGAAGAAATTTACAAAAAAAAAAAAATCACATAAAATTCAATCATTCATTCATTTTTTTTTTAAATTGTTAGTTTTATGATTCTTTTATCTAAGAATCTACAACCAATCAGATATATTTACGACGGCTAAAAGAAAGTGCTTATACCTTTGTTAATCTAATAATAAAAATGTAACATAAAAAAAACACCAAATCTATTTGAAATTATAGAATATAATAAAATAAAATGAACCAACAATCGGTTTTAAAATGTTTGGTTTAATTATTTTTGCGTAGCACAAAGAAAAAATGATATTAATCGATCCAAAGTTTATGAATTGGTGACCAATGGACGAAGCATATTATAAAATATAAATAATCCTGTAAATGTAATTTATATTCCGTAAAATTAAAAAAAAATGATGGAATGTGATGTAATTCAGTAAATTATAAAAAAATATATTCAGAAATATGAAATAATATTAGATTACGCAATCCAACCAACCAGCTAATGCGAAAAAGAACCCTAACGTATCTTGATGTAGATTTCCCCCTTTTTTTATTTTTGTCCTTACATAATGTATTCAAAATTACTACTAATTCTTTATATAAAACTTGCACTAAAATAACTAAGTTTTAGCGAGACATTTTAGCATTTATGATAAAAGTAAATAAACTACACGAATTTGATAAGTTTTTCTCTTTTGTAGATAGAAAACAAAATTAATTGAATCTTTGTATTGTTGTATAGCGTTATCCGAGTACCGAGTCTTTTTTATCGTTATAGATTGAAGAAAAACCATAACAAATATTAAACAATAACAAAAAATCATAATATTTATGGATAAATATGATAAAATATTGGAAAAATATTATCGGTAGGCAAGGTAGGCGATACTGCCTACGGCGGTAAAATTTAGAAGCGGCAAAACCGTCTGAACTAGAGCCCCCAAAAAATAAACACAACCCACAAAAATATATTTCGATTACTTGAACCTAGAAAATAATATTATTTACTGTATATTCGTACGATACTAGTTTTATTTATTGTTTTATAAGTATATCTAAATTATCTCTGAAAATAATAGGTACTAGTTTTAGTTAGTAAGTTTGCTGTCGCTTTATTGAAAAACAAAATTT
Organism: Lycorma delicatula; assembly: GCF_047948215.1. NCBI lineage: Eukaryota > Metazoa > Arthropoda > Insecta > Hemiptera > Fulgoridae > Lycorma > Lycorma delicatula. The sequence continues at coordinate 115,875,330 of NC_134462.1, forward strand.
TGTTTTTCAATAACAAAATTTTGTTTTTCAATAAAACAATTTTCCGTAAATCTGTGTTTGTATTATTGTCTTAATTCAATTATATGTTATTTTTCTAGTTTACATGGTTCTTTTATAATTCTGTTTTTTGAAAATTTTAACGTTTTTTTGAAGCTTGAAGGAGGAATTTTTTGGATTTGAGAACAGCGGCAAAAAAGCTAGGGCCTGCCCTGGTATTATTCAACATTAAGATGTATAAACCAATTAAATTAGGTTTTTCTCGAATTTAGATTTGCTAATATAAAATGTGCAAGTTACAGTAATTAGCTGACATATGTAAGATAAGTGTCACGAGCATCTGCTAATCAGTTAATTCATAAAATTTAGTAATGTGTAACAATGTACCTTAGCTGTAGCCTTTGTTTCAATTATAACAATTTTTATTTAATTCTACATTAGACTATGTACTGAATAGTTTGATTAAGTTCTCATTCAATAGTTAGTATTGTCATATTTTTTATTATTAATAATAGAGTGCATATCTGATAATTATTTTAATATTTATTTTGTGTGTGATTAAAATTTAATTTTTTAAAAACGCACAATAGTTATGTTTTAACAAAACTTGAATGAACCAAATATATCTGTAATAATTGCGGCAGATTGTAAAACTTTTGCAATTATTTTAACTCTTTCATAATAAACGTTATGAAATATATATTTTTAAAAATACATTTTTTTTTTTAATTTAGAGCCCTGTATTTATGGGAATCAATTGATTTAATGGTCGCCATAATAAAATTTATAAACCAAAATTTCAAATGAAAATGTTTTGATTTTGGGGGCTCCCTTACTCTGAGGGGATAATTTAATAAAATATTTTTTTTTAAAGAAGGGATCCTTGACAAAAATAAATACATAAAAAAAAAGTGTAAAAATACATTAAAAAAAAGAAGTATAACTTTAATGACAATAATGAAAAAACTTTTTTTTTTGTTTTTTTTTTGGGTCAGGTAAATTATTATAGGGACCAAAACTACTTAATTTTATTTATTCTTAAATTAACAAAAAATGTGTTTTCATAATAAAAATTAGAGCGACAGAAAAAAAGAAAAACTATTTTAAAAATGGGGGAAAATTAAAATTTTTCCTGTTTTTTTAAAATATTTATATGTACGTTAAAGCTTAACACTATTGCTTAAGTAAAATGTTCTCTAAATCTAACATCCTCTTCACTAATAATTGTAATAGGAATGTAAAATTTTCCAAAAACCTATCAGTGTTTAAGATTAATCATTCTGGAAAATTGTAGACCTTTTTGACAGCCTTGCATATGATGTACAAAATAAAACAAAATTTTAATATTTAAATCGAAAGGAGAATATACATTTCAATTTTAAAAGGGTTTTTTAAAACAAAAAATTGATTATTTTTTATGCAATGCTGATATCAAATTTTCCAAAATAAAATTTTTTCTAAAGTGCTTCTTAGGAAAGGCGAAATTTTTTTTCGCGGTATCACTCACCTCCTGAATGAAATTTGAAAAATCGATCAATACACCATGTATTGAAATATTTGAAGAAAATCGATTTTATCAATCCTGAAATATAAAGCCAAAAACAGTGCGACACACATTGTGCATACGCACTTAAGGTATACATATGTTTTTTTTGGTCTATAAGGGAAAGTAATATAGAATTAATTTCAAACTTTTTTGTATTAGTAAAAAAAAAAAAAAAATACTAACGGTTCTATAATAAAAATATTACACTATTCTTATAAATGTAGAATGATCTTTTAATCTTAATATTTATTCCATTTAAACAAAAAGGCAATGTAAATTATTATAACAAACTAAACCAATCTAACTTTACGAAAATTTAGTATATCTAATTTGACGTACCGTGAAACAATACAACTCGACCAACCAGAAGTTGAAACTAACAGGGTGAATATCTTGATGTTATTTTTTCCTAGTTCTTTTTCAAGGAAAAAATATTTTTATTACGTTTTTATTAAATTAAAAAAATAAATAAATAATTGGTACAAATTGTATAGAAAATTTTTAATTTGACAACTAACCAACTTTTTGGTGCAGTTTTGATCATGCTAGCTTTAAGATCAGTAGGTCTCGGATTTAATTCCTAACAAGCGGTTTCACATTTTTTCCAACTTTTTGGTGCAGTTTTGATCATGCTAGCTTTAAGATCAGTAGGTCTCGGATTTAATTCCTAACAAGCGGTTTCACATTTTTTTATCTATCATTTCATCCATCAACGTTTTCCCAATTCAGTAAACGCAAAGACGCATGTCCGAAAAGGTAATATAAAAAAAAATGTATATATATGACGATATATAATAAAATTCAGCCAACCAATCAGATTTTACGAAAAAATTATTCAATGTTTGGCCGTAGGGTTAGATTACCCAGTCAAGCTGACCGGCCGTGGAGTTAAAGAGAATGAACATTGTTATTCAGATTTCTTTCTCGTTTTTTTTTTTATTCTAATATAAAATGTGCATGAAAAAAATTATTTTTATATGAATATTGATGAAATATAACGAAACATAAAAAGAAAAATTATGATTTAATTTTTCCTATAATTTAAGTGAAAAATAAAATTCATACGCTAACGATAAATGAAATGATGACCGCCCGACTGCTGTATTTTATTTTTAAAGTCAAATACAAATAAAAAAAAAATCTGGTACATTTTCTATTATTCTCAACGTAATAATTTTTATAGTTAAATTATAAAAATTAATATTTATAAAAGTAAGGTTTGTTTTATTATTTTTTGTAGAAAAATGTATCGTTTAATTATTTGGATTGCTTTAAACCAAATTAAACTAATCACCAGTGTAGTATGATCTAATGTTATGTTTTTCTTTTACGTCTTTAATTCCAGAACGGTGTTACCGTTTTTCGTTAAATATTTCTCTAACGATTTGTTATACTTCTCTTAAGTGATACTCTTATTTTTGCAATAGATAAAAGAAGAAAACGGGAAATGGTTGTCACCTTTTTTTCAAATGGAGAACTCGAAATATTTTTGAAAAATGTTTTGTAGGGTTTCAAATAATGATTAAAATAAGATCTGAAATAAACATTTAAAATCTTTTTAAGAACATTATGCACCCATGCATTCAGAGCATATAAATCATTTAAAACAATTCATAATTTAAGTAACGGTAACTTACGCTGAAAAATTAATGTTATTTTGTTAATGTTACGGTAATTACATTGTAATAACAAATTATATCCATATATTTACATTAGAGAATCAATTAATTACTAAATTATGTTTCAGTCTCATGGTATTATTAAAATTAAGAAAAATACATAAAAAAATGTAGTCGGTCATATTGTATCAATGAGGGTCCGATAGGTTTGTCGATACATACCCTTGTTGAACCAATATCTTTTTCTACAGATATTTTCAGAATCAATAATAATTATTATTTAGTAATTTTTTTTTTATATGACCAAACGTAAGGGTAGTTTGAACTAGGCGTTTGTTATGAATTGCATAGATAGCACTGGTGAGAACCAGTAGGCTATATTTTATATGGGCCGTAGTCCTTTCTTTTCCCTTAAAAATCCATACAATCAAAAAATAATCATTTGTACATTAATGAGATGAACATTTATAAGATTAAAATAAATATAAATATACCCCGTTCTTTCAAATAATGGTATCAAAAAAATTTAAACAATTTATTGTACAAAAAAAAAGACCGATTAAAATTTTGTAATACAATAAACACACTGTAAACATACGAATTTTATTTTAAATACAAGGCTGCAGAATAATTTATTTAAAAAAAATTCTGATAAAAATTAACAAATCTTTTTTGACGTTAATAAACTTACTTAACAAAGTAGTACTTAAATTAATGAATATAATGAAGACGAGAAAATGAAGTAGAAAATGAAGAAAGGAATGTTTAAAGAAACAGTAAAATAAAAAAATAATTTGAAGTAGTGGACTAAATAACTTACAGGAACAATATAAGTCTGTGAAGAGTCAAAAAACAAGACGGACACGGCATTGAAAAGAGAAATATCAATTTGGGCAGCAGTGAAAGGCCGGTGTGTATTTAGCCGCTCTTTGAAGACTCTCAGACCAGACTAGTAGTAACATTTTCATTAAAAGCTTGCCTCGCTTCATCTTGCTTCACTCTCGCACTTAAAATTTCTCTCTTTCTTTCTATCGTTCGCTCTCTCTTTCTCACTCGCTCTTCTCCTGTATTTCACCCGTGCCTTATCAAAACATTTTATGAAATTAACTCTGGCAACGTTTCCCTCTTCCACTTGTTCTACACAGCTCCAAGATCTTTCTTGCTAATGCCATTAATTTGATTATTTGTGCTGTCTTTCCGTTGTTTACTTACATTACACGCCTACCGTATTTCAAGAACCTGCTATTCAACATCCAGCACTACCCGCCGCAACGCTAGTACTTGATGTACCCGACGTTCATCTAAATGAAAATTCCCTAGGGTAACGTACTTCACAAAACCACGAAAAAAATTCAGTTTTGAACGACTCGACTGCGAGCGAAACGAATGAGCCATCCGGTAAAAGTTCGTCTATTTCTACTCGCTAACCTATAAAATAAACATTTTGATTAAAACTCTTTCTATATTCCTGTTATCGTAGTACTTTTAATTCAGCATATAAAAATTTAATTATCACGAAACCACAACATTAAAAAAAATGTAATTATGCTTTCATATCATTTAAAGGTTGAATTACCCGGCGTTCTTCCTGTTACTAGTTCTTATTTGCTAAGATACTCCTAAAATATCTTGATAAACAATCGAGAAGTGTTATACATAAAGGATTAAAAAAAAATATTATTCCCTTTAATTATTGCTGCTTGAAAGAATTTTTCTAAATAAATCTCCGAAAAGTTATCTACGCACACTAATTATATTCGCGCATAAATCAATAACTGTTATCTATATAATGAAAATAAATAACTGGTTTCTTTTCCTCAACACCGTAATATATATCAGTGAATATACCTTTCCGGCCGACTAAACTTGGTTTATATTGATGGTAATTGTTCTCAGGTTAACAACCTTACAAGAGTGTACAAAATGTTAAATAAATTTAATAATACAAAATTGCACTACATAACTTAATGCAATTGACGTCATTCAATTTCATTTCTAATGAATTATTTACTTAAACGTTATTTTACTGAAAATTTTAAATTCAATTTTTTTTTTTTATAAACAAAATCATTTATATAATAAAATATTCTAAAAAAAATTAGCCTATTTTGGATAAAAGGTCATCCATTATTATTATTAAGTATAATTAACAACTATTTATTACTATTCTTCGTGGTATAAAGGTCGAAAATATTTAACTGTATGCAGGATAATTAATTTAAAAAATATTTCTTTTTGGTGTTTAAAATTTTGACCTTAATCATTCTGATGAAATCATACACTTAAAATTAATACAAGCCTGTATAAATTATGTTTTGAATCGAAACGTTGTTAGGATTGTCACAACATAAAGTAGTGGACGAAAATAGGTACATATAAAAATTTTCTATAAATAGATTAATTTGAATGTACAACTTGAGCTGAATTAAAGATATTGAGTTATTTAAATAGAGAGAAAATAACAATAAAACTGTGAACGTAAGCTAGGAACAAATACAAAATTCCTTAACAATTATGTACTCGTACATATGACTAGTACTCCGAATACTCGTTTTAGAAAAAAAGTTTTCTACCTCTTTTTAAAACATATGTATTATTTCATGGTAATTATTTAAACTATTTTAAAAACTAAGAAAATATTTCAAGGTTTTTTCTGATACATCTTATATTCCCTTTGAGAATATCTATTAGGTGCCTTAATTTCAATATATCTTCTCAGATGAAAATACGGTATTCTCATTAATAGGAAAAACCACAATATAAAATATTTTGTCCTGATTTGTGCTCTAAAAATAGAATGATACATCACTGAAAATCTTGGGGATTTTTTATACAGAAAAACGGTCGTTTTATTTATATTTGACCTGAACATTATTAATTTCTCAGCAATAAATTTTTAAAAGTTTCCAACAAAATTGTTGTAAATCCTAACAAAATTGGATTAAAACATACCCTATAGATTTAACATACATGTATTTTGTTAAATTTCCAATCACTAATAAAGATTTTCAACAGAATCTACAGAAAATTTAATTCTTAAAAAAAATTATGTAAATAACGACAAGCGACATATTATTTTTTTAAATATAAGTTTAAAAAACTTCTTTCTTTATTTTATTTTTTATAAATTAGCGGGAATCAACAGCTGTAATCATTAGCCGGGTAAAAATTGCTAGCGTATGATAAAAGATGCCATGCCTGATCGGGATTCGAAGCCGGGTCCTCCGTACGAAATGCCAAGACGCTATCTACACACCACGAAAGTCGGCAACTTGATTTATAATTAAACCAAACAGGCAAAAAAATTGTGTAATGTTATAATTTTGAACTAAATTAATAATTTATTATCACATTTAAAATAAAAAAAAATAAAAACGTAATAAAGTTACCGTTAAATTGTCTAAAAAAAACAAAACAAACAAGAAAGAGGACCGGCCTATTAACAAATTTCATTTACAATAAGAAAATTTCAATAAAAGCTGAAATTTGGCATTACAATACGGGAATTAAAGTAGAAAGCCTGTACATATCACAATGCATCTTCAGTTTGACATCAGATCAAATATATCCAACAGCAAAAATCCTAGAACAACAAAAATAAGCGAAGACGAAATAAATTCAGAAGTAATAAAAATTTTTATAAATAAAATGAAATCGGTAAGATGTCAGACTTCATCTGAAAAAGAGGACCAAATTATTCTGCCAACTTATGAGAATGGAAAATAACAGGCTCACAAAACATCTCCAAACAAAATATTTACAATAAAATGGAAATCAATGAATGTCACTGGATGAAAAATAATTAAAAGAAATGAAAGTATATGTAGAAATAGTACAAGATAGAACAATATTCAGAAAACTGATACAAGGTTTTAAAGGTTTCTTTTTAGGAAACGCTTAAAAAAAGAATAGAAAAAACACCTGATCATAAAAGATAAGACAAAATCAAAGCGAAAGAAAACGCACAAAGAAATAGTTCACGTGGTCTTCAATAGGCCAAAATAAAAAAGAAGTTTTTTACAGTAAAAAATTTACTGTACGTATTTTTTTGATTGTATGGATAAATGTGAGTTCAGTTTGCCCGTTGAAGAAATTTTGAATGAAATCACCAGCAATTTATTTTTTGTATTTATTGAATGCTCTGTTTATAATTGAGAAATATGGTACTATATCCAATAAAAGCTTTTGTTTTTCGGTTGTTAATTTTGAAATATACAAAACGCGTAATGACTTTTTTCCAATATAAGATTGTAAAATTTATTGCAGGTGTTCAAAATTTGTGAAAAAATTACAATTTCATAAAGTATTAAAAGTACTAAAATTTTATCATATATATATATATATACCATAAAAATTACATAAAGAAATTAAAAATATGAAATTTTACTTTTTTAAGATAATGTTATTATTAATTATTTATAAAATTATTTCCAATAATTGTATAAAAAATTGGTTGTAGGTTCTAAATTTGTATGAAAATATACAGTAGTCTACGTAAAAACTAATTGTTATATTATTATGCAATACTATAATACAATTATTAAAGAAATTCAATTATAAAATTTTACTGCAGCGGCCGTACTACGTTCTTGTTTTTTACTTTCTTGTACGAAGTAAACGAAGATCGCGAAAAATTTTAATTTTCAGATTTCAACAAAAATATTCACTTCGACCACCGCAGAATCCATTTTGACTAGTTCCGGCGTGTCGTCTGTACGTATGTACGTACGTATGTATCTTCGCATAACTCAAAAACGATTATCCGTAGGATGTTGAAATTTTGGATTTAGGACTGTTGTAAAATCTAGTTGCGCACCTCCTCTTTTTACTGCAATCGACTTGAACAAAAATGTCAAAAAAGTGCAAAATCCCAAAAATTTGGATTTGGACTTTCGCTTAACTGCAGTTACAAACCCTCATTCACAACTTTTCAACGATATATATCATAAGTAGCACTTATTTTGATCTTACAAGAGGAAGGCACATCGGTTCGAATTCGACTTCATTTCCCCTTTTTTTAACTTTTTTTTAAATTTAAATATATTGATTTATTAATAATTATTAATCTGCGATTTAAAAAGAATTTTACAATAAATAAAAATTCATAATAACAATAAAAAATAAAAATAAAACAAATCACAAGTTATCAGTGAAATAAAATTTTATTTACTTTTAAAAATGTGGATATGTTATTTAATAGGCGTACAAGGAAGTCATGGTGTCCACATCATATATTTAACAGAATATAATTATTTACGATCTGTGCCCTCAGAAAAAATGATTAAATATGTTAAATGTCTATTATGATTTAAAAGAGAGAAACACCAACAATTATTATTAGTATCTCTGTATTCTGTTTATTCTAGCAAGTAACCTATAACATCTGTCGATAATTATTTATTGATGTGACAATAATTAATTATTTTTATTGCGTGTCAAAAATGCTATTTCTGACCGAGAATCGTACCCAAAATCCCTTGATGAAAGACAAAGAAACTACTACCATTCTGCTAGGGATATCTGCATTGAATGAAATTTTATTTTTTCATTAAAATAAAATAGTTCATTATTCATATAGTATTTTATGGTCGATGTTTGATCTGAAAACTTTTTGAAAAAATAAAAACTATTAGGATAGATAAAAATGCAATTTTACAATCTCAAAATCAAACCTTCGTAATTTTCAAATACTGATACATAATTTTTGATTCATAATTCACAAAATATACTGAAACTTTCAAATGAAGAAAAACCTTTACGTAACCTAAAAATATCTTTGTTAGTGGTATTCTCTATATTTAATTAAAAGTGGACGTAAATAGTTAGCAAGAAGCTTAAGTACAAAATTAATAACCCGTGAAATACAAAAAAATTATATTCATATTTATGTGTTGCTCGGGTAGAACGACGATTTTCAAGTTTTAATTGAGCAGAATGAATACAGAAGCTAATTAAGCCGTTAAAAGTACAAGTTTAGAAGGACTTTTACAGGAGTTAGCGTTAAAGTTGATGCCATCAGAAGTTTGTTCACGACACAGTTCTTGTGTTAGTGTATTTGTATAGAAGTAACCTAGCTCAGGTTACTTTGTAGTAGTAGGAACCTAGTAAGGTAATTATTTGTGGGACAAGAGCGCACAGATGCCCACGTAATCAAGACGAAGTGTGGTGACCGGTAGCGTTATGACTCCCTTGAGTTCCACACGACGGAAACACAATTTCAACACTCCACGGAATTGTTTTATACCTAGTACTGACCTCACAAATTCTACCGCAAGTAAGCTTTTATTACTCAATTCCATGTACTGTACAACAAAATACAGACGAACATAACAGAGTTATAACTCTTTCATTTCTGACTTTTCTAGCGTATACAACCGGCTTATGGTTTTCTTTATTTTCATTTTTGTTTTAAATTGTACAATTTTTCATGGTATTTGTTTTATATTTTTACGCGTCATAATTTTTTCTTTCATTTCCTTTATGATCATTTATATTTACTGTAAAAAAAGAAAAGTTACTAAAAGGTTGTTGATTGTATGTGTATGTGTCCACGTGCGCTATCATTTTACTTTTACGTTACACTTAACATGAACTGTGAAAATTTGTAATATTGTCTTTGTCTTACCTGTATCATAAAATCGATACACAATATTTAAATTTATTACTAATTATTATTTACATTTCCTTCAGATAATTAAAAAAAAACAATTTGAATATCATTCCTTTTTATGTAAATTATTAACAGTATACTTTGCTTTGTGTGGGTCATGTCATTAACATCTAAAGAGGGAATGTGTATAGTAAAAATAAATAGTTTTGATAAAATCAAGACGATATTTAAATCAAGAGCAGCATAATAACGTAATTAACGAAGTTTCTTATTAAAGTTACAGATTTAATATTTCACCGATTCGTTGAAATAATGAAATCAGTTGCCTTATCTATTCTGCTCTTTACTACTGATAAACTAATAAACAAAAAGAAACCTGTCGATACAGAAATATTGAAAAAAGCATTGCAATTTTCCGGATGACAGAGATTATTACGAAATTCTCATTACCGAAAACCCTCAACAAAGGGGTTTATGCTTAAATGTTAATAGTTGATTTGTATATACTCTATAAAAGTTGGTAGATTATGGGGCATCCCCTTAAAACGTCTGAGCTTTTTTCTCTTGTAGTTCTGAAGGAAAAATATATTTTTCTTGTAAAGTATAAATAAATCAAGTCATTAATCAGCAATAACTTGTTTCCATTGAGATAAGGATGAATAAAAAAATACCTCTTTATCTTTCAACAAATTTTTGTTGAAAGGGGTTCAACTGCTTCAAAAGACCTTTAAGCTACAGATATCGTGGGATGTTTAGCCCTTTTTGAGGTCACTCTGTAAGTTTACATTATTTTTTACCATGAATCCCTTTTTTTAACCTTAAATCTTTCAATTAGTGATGTTATGTTAGGTAAATAATGGCTGTAATTTTGTGATATGATACAGTCAAAAGTTGCTAACAAGAACGACACAGCCATTACTACAAATAATAAGTGTGCATCCCCATTACAAACTGACTAACAAAAAGTAACGGAAAATTGAAATGATTCTTGTTGTCTCCTTTCCTGAGTCAAATCTACTATAGTATAACACCATGATAAGCCCCCGAAAACCAGAGAAAATTAAATTACAAAAATTTAGACCTCCATTTTGTTCAATATTGAGAAAAGATATTTAATGAATTTAAAACTTTTTTAAAAATTCAACCGGAGGTCCTAGGTTCGAATACTGGTCAGACATGGCACTCTTCATACGCTACAAAATTCCATATTCCACGCATAAACTACAAGCTTATGTAGCGATATCATAAAATATATATATATATTTTCAGATAAAACAACCCCTACTTCTGTTTAATTTAACTTAGCTAGTTTTGTACGTCTCAGCTATAACAGAGTTAGATAGTATAAACCAACAAAAAATGTACCCTTTTTATTATCACAAAATATTTTATAAGCAGTATTTCAGGTTAGCCTATTAAGTTAAATTAACTGAACATTTAACGTAAAAACTAAATTTTTGAAAAAAAATTATCTATATTTTAATTTGAAAATATGTCTGAACAATATATTATATAAAAAAACAAATCAAAAAAAAAAACAAAAAAAAAGTTATTTAATATTGAGAATAAATATTAAGTTCATTATATATTTTTTATGTTTTGATAATTAAAAAAAATAGTTCACGTCTTTTTTTCTTTTTAGAAAGTAGTATTATTTCAATAAAAATAATGAAACTTTAACAAGGTACAGATCAAGGTGAATTCAAAGCGGGTTACATAACATGATTTCGTGACCGATCGCTTGCATTTAACATGCTTCGACAGTATTGAAAGAACCCCAATAACTACGATATTCTACGGTCTACTGATTCCCGTTTTTAAGGTTTTTATTATACCTGTATTCCTTTGTTTATTGAACGATGAAAAATGAGCCAAAAACTTTTTATTATTCTGTTTTTCGCTGATTATTTTAATATTGTACTTCTTTATATGAGTTACCGCTTATAATAATATTGTATTTTACCAAAGCGGTTTATTTTATTTTCATCATTTTTTTTATGGAATTTGAATGTAGATTGTAGTTGTTCTAAATCCACATAAAACGTAAAACAATAACCACACACGCGCGCGCGAACAAACATACAAAGAAAGGGGGAGAGACAGAGTGAGTAAGAGAGAAATAGAGAGAAGAGATATATTACATTTACTGATAATGTTACAGTATTAAATACCATATAAAATTATTATAGGTATATATATTTAAGATACTCTAATATATATTATTATATTTTTTTATAAAATATATTATACATAACATAACGTATATTGTTAATATATTATTTATTAAATTCTACAAGTTAATAATACGCACGGCGTTTCATTAGAAGTGACAGGCTAACAGTTTTAAAATGCATAAAATAAAACAAAATCTTGCACGTATCAAGGGTTTTTGTCTATTTGAATAAATTTATAAAAAGTCAATGGTAAAAGTAAAACATATATAAATAGTAAATCAGAAAAAATAATTACTAATCAACCAAGCCAATTTTTTAAATTAATCTGGCGTTAACTCAAATAAAATATCTTCACGAGACAACTGGAATAAAAAAATGTTTGCATGTATTTCAATGCTATTAAGGCATTTATAATATATTATATATTAAAAAAATGTACTGGTCTTTGTACTTTAACAAAAATCACGTTTTAATTCCGTTACATTTGATTTTATTCTATTTGTAATTTTTTTATTATTTTTTTTTATTACAGAGATTTTATTCATATAGATAGCTCTTGTCTTAAGATGTTTCATTTCATAAAACATACATTGCTATTATTAAGAAATAAATAATTTACGTTAATCATTTTGTACTTTCTTGACTAAATACAAAATAAACCGGTTCATTAAAAGATAATTTTACATATTTAAAAACATTTTATATAAAGAAAAACTATTTATTTATTTCAAAAACTATGGTAGCATATGGAAATATGTACAAACTACGACTGAAAAACAACCTATCCCAGCGCGAAAAGTAAGAGCTGAAAAGTAAAGAGTAGTCACGCTTTATAATATTAATTCTATTCATTTTTTTAATTATAAACAGAACCAGTGCTTCTCGTTCGTTTAGTTAAACACACGTTTCACTAGTCAACAAAATACAGTAGTATATTTACAATTAATCACAAAATAATGATGTTATTTACATATACGCTTACTTCACTGGGGTACAACAAATTCGTTATTTAACATAAATCAGTACTGACTTTTAAACACTAAAACCACGGTTTACGTGATATAAAGCAAAAATTATTAAACCAATCATTATTCAGTAAAAATTAACTAAGAAAATATCTATAATAAATGAGGTTTCATTTTTCTGAAATAATTGGTTTTGCTTGCTAAAAATAAAACTGAATAAAATACTTCAAAAGTAAAGTTATTTTGGCACCTACATTTGAAAATTGTTTGATATATTTATGTTTGATATATATAACCTTTATTTTACATCATTACTTATCTCGTAGTATTAGAACAAATAAAGTAGAAAATTGTTTGGAATACCAGTGCGGAGATATCAGTTTTTTTTTCTTTTAAAGTTGTAACTTAACATTTGTAGGGTATTACACACCGGAAAGATTTGGCGAAACGTTTTAATGCATTACTATAAACACTTGTTACAGATTTGAAAAGATTTCAACATAACTTTGATGGGTTATATTCAGTAAAATAACGGTTTCAAAATCAGAGCCGTAAAAACAGGTTCTTTTTTGCGAAATCACCTGCAAAGCCTCTTAAACAAAATGTCTGGTAAATTTTTGAAAAATAATCAAAAAAATTAACACTATTCTCAAACTTGAACGTATATAGTATAAAATCACATAACAAATATATAACTACATTCACAGACCTGGGCCTGTGTTTGTGTGCGCCTATACAGGCGACTGAGGATATTTAATTGTTTGTTGCAATACATAAACTGGTATAATTAAGTATTAATTAAAAAATAATATTTTTAAATATATAGATTATTGTATTTAAATATGTTAATAAACTTAGGTTATAAAATATATATATATACTCTAACTTTATGATTAACAATAAAATTAATTAAATTAACTATAACTGATCGTGGACGTTTTTTTAATTATTCACCCACTAATTAAATTCTGAGTGAGAAGGGAGAATATACTTTTTTCCCATCGTTCGTTAACAGGCCAGCGCCGCGGAACTTAATTCACAGTATACTTTAATGGAGAAAAAATAATTTCATAATATCTTAATAAAAGCTTTAATTCAAAAAAAGGGGGAAAAATCTGAGCAATATTTTTCTTTATTAACCTTATCACTTTTTAAGGCAATGTGATGTACAATACAGTCCCTAAAAAGAAGAATATGGAATGAGAATATATAAAAGTTTATAAAAAATTTCCTTATACTGTACCATATCCCGTAAAATATTTTATACACAGGTAGGTCAATAAACATATCGTTAAAACGATGATATAAGAAGCAAATATATGCTATTAACTGAAATAATCTATGCGTAATGGTTTAGATCTTTTAATTACAATATTGGATTTTCTGGATTCAATTTTGTGGACAGAACAATTCAGAAAAAGTAATAATTTTTTTTTATCTTTGATCAGTTTCTCTGTTCATCATTTTACGAGGATCGGCTGAAAATTTTGCATTCTAGCGTGCTACACTGAGACAAAAAGTACTATCGAGTTGGACGTAGCAGCATATGATAATTAAAATTCCCCTCTACAAACCTGGGATAATGCGTTGAAATCCGTTTACTGGTTTGTTTTCAGTAGCAGTTAAAATAGAGTCGAGTACGGACAATATGACAATATGGTTAAAACAACACGCAGTGATCGAATTTTTTACAGCAAAAAATGTGAATTCTACGATTATTTTTATCGTTTAAAAGTGAAGGAAGCTGTGGCCACTTGGATTCGAGAAACCAAGTATGTACGTGTGTGTTTAGTGTTGGCCTCTAAATCACACTATCTCGAGATTTCGCCTAATTAAAGTTATATTTTTCGTAGGTACATTTGTTAACTACTAAAAAATAATATTTACACCCGCGCGAATTATATACTGTATGTGCGCGCGCTTTAGTTAGAATCCATGGATTAAAAAACGAAAAAATTATTATATGTATATAAAAAGATAAATATTTTAAATTAAGTTGTATGTGTAAGTGTGTGTCGGAAACAACCACAGTTGCAGGACTTTTCTGGAACGCGGCTTTAGCCGCGTGACGAGAAAGTTACATCTGTCTTGTCAGCTTTTTTTATTAGACCGAATATAATGCATATGCAAGCAGTATTATATGCCGTTCAGTATATCGGTGATGTAAGCCCTAAAAGATTTATATTTACGCTTTTGCCACAAAAAAATGTAAAACGAATTAATAGACATCTATATTCTCAAAGAAAGTAATTCTGATTAGTAGGATTTGTAGCTCAGATGCTTAATTGAACACACTGTTGCCATTCAGAAGCGGATTCGGGGTATATTTAAAAAAATAGCGTTTTAAAATAGCGATCAGTATAGTTGTACGAAAAAAGTAGAGGTATTAACTGTAGCCCTCACTTGACTCATCAGCTTTTGGATGAAATTATACTTCTTTTAAAAGAACTGACTGTTATATATGCATTGTAAATGTTAAGATTAAAAATATAAAAATCTGTACAAAAAACAATTGAAATTAAAGGAAATATCTCCTTGCCAGTGATCAATGATGAGGTAACTAACAAGGTAACAGAGAAGGTTAAAAGTGATATCTTTCGTCTATAGAAAAATTATCTACGATATAATAGAGTAAAATTACTATTTATCTTTAATAAATCTTTCGCAATCAATTAGGATTGAAATATTATTTTATTTATTTTTTTAATGTTGACAGTACTTTAATTTCACAGCATTGCACGTTTTTCAGTTCAGAACAAATTAATGATATTTACTGTCCTTACTAAGAATTAATTAATTACTAAAAAATACGCTTGGTAAAAGACATGTTTACATGGAAATTTGATTGAAATCTATCATCTCTCAAAAAAAGTGTTTTGAAAAACATACATCAGATATTAATTTAAGTTTACAATGATAAATAAAAAATGTATTTATCTTAATCTTAAAGTACGAAGTAACTTCCTCTGACACTTCGTACTTTAAGATTGTTTATTACTAAAATGTTTAAAAATTCTAAATGCTACGAGGTAAGAGTATATTACTCAATATCGTTGTACAATATAATGAACTTTCTCAATTTTTGTTAATAAACATTCTACTTTAATAAAAATATAAAAAAAAAATACCAAAAAAATGTTTAAAACATACTTTTCATAAAAAAATCAATTCATGTAAAAAGTAATGAATAAATTTTTAAGTTTTAAAATAAATTTAAAAAAATTACTTTTAAGATTAAGAAAAGCTTGGGGTGCGCTCTAATTGTAAAGCAGTTATATAAAAGAGGGCCCCACGCTTCTCTTTTTATCAAGTACAAATAGAAAATCTTTTTAAAGGTAATTTTCTTGAAATTATAAGTAGGTTTTACTTTTCATTACCAACTGTTTTTGTTTTTTTTTTTATTCAAGAAAACCAAGTTTTTAAAATCAATTTTTTTTTATACTTTTTAGATATAATTAAATGAAATTGTAATCAAATTTTACACACACATATATATATATATATATCTTTATATATAAATTTCTTGTGTGCGTGTGTATGTCACTGAACTCCTCCTAAACGGCTGGACCAATTTTGATGAAATTTTTTGTGTGTGTTCAAGGGGATTCGAGAATGATTTAGATTTAAAATTTGGTCCAATGGAAAATGTTTTTTTAATTAATTTTTATTTATAAGTAGTTGTTGATTTTGGAATGTTTTACATTGGATCCGGTAGACTGTGCTACCATCATAGTATCGAATATTCAATAATATTCTATTTTAATTTTAGTTTGTCCCGACAGTTGGTGCTGCGATCAAATTGAGAAAAATATTTCATAATTTTGTGTTATTATTATGTTAAAAAAAATCGCGAGAAAACAGTTTTTTAATAAATAAGAAGCTATAAATCAGAGGAAAATGTAAACAAAGGAAAACCAATCAGATCAATGCAAGATGGCCGCTGCCAAACACAACGACCAATCACAAAGAGCCCGTATGGCCGTTGCCAATGTAAACAAAATCACAACTGATTAAGTAACAAGTAGGCAACACTGCGATCGCGTTTAGAATTGTGCGCGTATTGAAAAATATTATATTATTATTTATTGAAACAACGTTTTAAAGTGTAATTAAAAAATATACATTGTGCAAATTTGTAAGGTACAGTATTGAAGTGAAAATGTTTTTTTAAGTTATTTATGTGTTTTTGATCTTGAGATGGTTAAGGTTCACAATTGGGTCCGGTAGGCAGCGTGTGGGTCCGGTTGGCAGAGCTGCGATCGCGTTTTAGAAGATTTTTTTAAATTTTTGGTTTAGCAGTCAAACCCGGTAGTTGGTTCTGCTATCGGATTCTAGGAAATTTTTTTAATTGTTGCTTTTTCGCATATCAGTTACTTGCGTCGTAGCTTAGTGTTGTTCTTACATTAAAATTCGTATTTTTAACGAACTACTGTGTTTTGGAGAATAGTTTGAATTAAATCCGATAGGCAGTGCTGTTCTGACAATTGGATTTATTTACATTCTGAATTTTATAAAGTTAAAGGTGAAATTTTATAAGGTTCGGTAATGTTTTGTAAGTTTCTTAATGTTCAGTATTAATTGTAATGATTTTGCAGCCACAACACTTTTCGTTAAAAATTATTTTCCGCCGAATACTGTGATTAGAGAGTGGTGTGAATTAAATCTGATAGGTAGTGCTGTTGTTTTGCCATTTGGATTTATTTAAATTCTGACTTTTATAAAGTGAAAGGTTAAATTTTGTTAAATTGCTAATGTTCAGTTTTTAAGATTTTACAATTGTTGTGATTTAATCTGTATATATACTCAGATCTAGCAATAGCGAAGCATTGCCGAGTCTGCTAGAATTGCGCGCTTATGGAGAATATTATATTATATTATTATTTATTGAAAAAATAACGTTTTAAAGTTTAATTTAAAAATTTACATTGTGCAGTATTGAAGTGAGTATTTTACATGATTTTTCATGAAATTTAATGATGTATACACGAGCATTCAATAACAATCAACTTAACCTACAAATCTAAATTGTCAGTTCTCATTTGATTCTATGCAACTTATGAAGTATTGAACGGCTCTTTGAAAATAAAAATTTAAAATAAATTATAACATTTATAAAATTAAAATATAAGTTACTAAAAATATAGTTGAAAGTATATTTAAAAAATTGAATTTATAATGTTTTAGCTGATTAATTTTATAAAAGGTTTTCTAAAATTATTTTTAATTTACAATTATCTAAAATTTGGTAAAATTGATGTTAAAATAAAGAATGAGAAAAATGATAAAAATTTCTACTAAAATTTTAACTACATTGCTTTTTTACAGTGCTTTAATTTTTTTATTAATTGATTAATTAAGCTGTTACATGGTTATGAAACATCAAAATTATTAAATAAAAAAAAAAAATATATGTAGGAGGTACTTTTTTAGAATGATGTTAAATGAAAATTAGTAGTAATGTGGATGAAAATTTATTACTTACACTAATTATTAATTTTACGACGTTTCGATTTTTTAATTCAATTTTCATCAGACATCTCAATATTTAGTGAAAATAAATATTAACCATACTACATATAATTAATCAATAAACCCATTACAATAATACAACAATCACAAACTGATAATATCATACTAATAGTCATTTTAATAAAATTTAGAACACATTCCTGCTAATTTTAACTTAATTATGTTACTTATATTTATGTGTGTGAATTTATTATAGAATAATGCTGCGTCAAGACAATGTCTGTCGGGTCCGCTAGTATATATATATATATATATATATAGAGAGAGAGAGAGAGAGAGAGAGAGTTTTATATTATATTTTATTATTAATTTTTTTTTTTTTTAAACCGATTAGGATTTTAAATAACAGCAAGATATAATAATAAAACTTTTTTTCTTCGATGTTTAATTTGCAATCGGTTCACCATAAGTAAATTGAACACAAAAAAGTCATGCAGAGAGGGGTTTCTATTAAAATCCATCAAAGAACACTGACACAAATATCAGAACTAAAAAGCGAAGGAAACTGCAAAAAATTGTTTTATCAATCACTCACAAAATAACTAATCAAACAAGGAAACAGTGAAATAAAAACAAAGAACCAATAAAGGTAAGTGGCAAAAAGAAATGAAGAATTTTGACGATACACAACACCCTAGGGTAGCCGATTCACCTCAAATCTAGGAGAAAGTGCAGATCTAATGTATACAGTAGCTTTAGGCGCTTAAAGTCTTTGCTGTTACCAAGGAGGTTAACGGCTAGCTAGTTCACATATTTGATTAATTTCATTTTTATCTTGTACCGAGTCGTTGAATTTCCTCTCAAACGGTTGGTAATTCCAGACAATTGTGCATTTCAGTGTATTTCGCAAACCAAGGTACATCTTTTCTAGTTCTCAATAGTTTGTTCTTGAATCGCTGTGCGACTTCGATGTTGCAATCACTTGTCATCCTCCATAGTTGGAATCGCTAGGTCCAAACCGGTTTCAGGACCGCTAAATACAGCAATGCTAGTTGCGACTTCCTGCCTAACAACCAGTAACTTAATGTTAAGCTGCGTCTTTTTCTCGCTGACATGAATTCTCCCCGTCAGACGGAGTTCTAGATGCAGTGGTATGTATTATGGCAATCTGTCAGCATGCAGGATGTTAACGCCAATAAATTGAACTCGTGGACAGTCGCCCCTTCTCACCGTAAACGTAACAACATGCTTAGCCTTAGCCAGATTAACCTTCACCTTCTATTTAACTAGCCATTTGTAATTAAGCCATACAGTTTTCAGTTTAACAGAAGCTGGGATAGAGTCAACATTCACAACCAGGATCGCCATTATATCCACTAACGATGTAACTGTGATGTCCTCTGGAGTCGTAGGTCCACAATAAAAACCGATTATAAAGCCGGTCCCGGAACTGAGCCCCGAGGAACAACCTTCCCATATCAAAGAATTCAGACAATTCTTGATTGAACTTTACACGGGAAATCATCCTTCCAGATTGCTGTGCAGGATCAAGTAATACGGTTGAGGAAGGCTGCCATTTTATTTTATTAAGTAAACCAAGAAGTCAAACTTATCAAAGGCCTATTGGACGTATTAAAAGACAGTCGAGCAATAAATCTTCTCTTCTAGGCACGTGTTGATAAATTTGACAAGCCTATGTATTTGATTGACTGACCGAACTTGTGTCAGGAACTTGTGAAACCGAACTGATGGTCAGGTATAAAACGCCTTTCTTCCAAAATTGTCCGTAGCCTAAAAATAAGTTATCTTTCAAATACATTTGATAGAATAAGCAGCAGGCTTATCGGCTCGTATGAAGCTACATCATGGGTCCGCTTATCCAGTTTCCGGTAGAATTACCATCTGCGACACCTTCCATTCCGTCGGGAATATCGTAGTTCTAAGAACACCATTAAAGAGATGTGTTACAAATTTGTGTTATATACTTAAATACATTTTCTATTTACATCTTATCCTATATTATAATTTATATTTAAATTTTATTTCACATACAGTCCATCTCCACTAAGGAATTATTGTTACAAGGTTTTCTGCCTGCTAATATTAACTGTCCAATTCTTCAATCTAACTGACTGGCCCGTTGGCTCTATTATGTGAAATCCATTGTTCCATCGTTGCCAAAGTCTATCTCTGGATAAATGATATATTTTCCATGTATAATTGTCTCCTACGGAAATTCGGACAGATAATTTGAGTTATATACCCCATCGCTTCGTTGACAAGGCCTTTAGCTAGATTGATGCTTGATCACTACATGATCTTCGCTCCAACAAAGATTTTCAATTACTTTGGCAAACCTCTCTATTCTTGTTTACTTTATGTTTACTTTATATATAAAAATATATGAAATTAACTATGGAATATTGTATTGTCACCCCAATTAAGTCGCTGTATACAATTTCACCATAGTATGAGGTCGGAAAATGAGTTTAATTAAGGTTACACAATTTAATAACACGACTGAACCACTGTAAAATAAAGAAAAAAGCATTTAACAATAAAAAAATAAAAAATTAATGTTGGTCAGTCCTGCTGTATTATATTGTAATCGGATTTTTTCCAGCTTTCAGAAAATGTTCTCTTTTATTAACCAAAAAGAAGGGTTGACCTTTTAAGTAAATAAATAAGCTAACCTATGTTGGTTTGGTTAATTTTTAAAGTTTTTTGTTAAATTTTACTGGGTACAGTAAATAGTTTAATATTAAAACACAAATATCTATACCAAAATAAACCATCATTGTCTTCAATTCTATTCATCATCGGATTGGTAGGCATTTCTCCCGCCACCAGCCATTCGGTCGCCCTAAAGCATAAGACTGAATGTCTATGCCGTAAACGGCTACTGAGTCACGAAACAGTTTAGCGATCAGTGTCCTAACTAGCACTTACAGCTAACCTAAAAGCGTGAGCGGAATAAGCGTCGTACCTTACACCAGTCGCTTGCGTGTCCCACCCACCACTTGTCTAATATCACTAAAATGGGTAGGCGCACCCCGTCAACTACTGAAACATATATGACTATCAATAATTAAATTTATCTCGACAAAGATAGCTTCACCTTCTATTTAGCTAGCCACGCCTAGACCGCTGAATGCCAGCAAGTACCTGTCCACGATTAAAGCGCTTGGAACCTTAATATGGCTGGTAGCCAGCCAAATCTCTCGGTTAGCTTCCTACAGCAGCGCGGTAGGAGTCTTTTCCCTTAAGTAAACTACAGATATCGGTTGAAAGGACCGCATCACTCCCGAACTCCCACACGGTCCGATAATGCGGCTCTCGCCACATTGACTCGCCGCTTGTGAGTGGCCAATTTTCCTCTGAGCTCCAAGTTCCAGGATGGCCTGAGTTCTGGCCCCCCAAGAGCTGGGCAGTCGAACATCATGTGTTCGTTCGACTGGACCTCCCCGCAGACGCACAGCTCATCAGCTGCCAGGTGGAACCGAAACAAATAATGATTTAAATTTACATGGTTGGAAAGCACTCGAGCTCCCGTTGCCCTTAAAAACGAAGGAGAGGCATACCATAAACCGAGATCCTGTATAAATCTATACAAGGACCTTCCCTTAGTCGTGACGTACCATTATTGCTGCCGTGCTTCTATCGCGAGGCTGTAAAGCCTCCTCCGCAGGCGGGAGAGCAATTGTTCGAAATGTCGGAGCGCTAAGATCATCGTTCCGTTCCGGTACAGCTCGGCTCGAAACCGCATCACAAATACATCGGCCTCTCTGCTCTTCACAACTTCCCCATGGCCGCCCGAACTTTCACCACTAAATCGATTGGGCAAGCTTTTCCCATACGGTTGTAGCCTCGTAGGAGGTTATTTTAAAAACACCAGTGCATATTATTAATGTTCTGCGCTGGCACTCCTTAAATTTTGAATAAATGCTCGATTTCTTTCCAACCTATGTGCCCAAACGGACGCCGCGTAAGAGGTAATACTTTCGAAATCACCTCTTTACATCAAGTACAAATGAAGGCCGGACAGCCCGTAATTCTTTCGAGCAATCCTCCTACGCTTGTGCATCACAGAGACGGCGTCCGCCGATGCTTGCCTAATTTGGTTGCTAAATAGCAACTTCTAATCAAACAAAACACCTAGGTACTTATGAACTTAAATTCGGCTGATTACACATCCTTTATACTTAATACAGGGGTTACGACTTAATGATAATTTATCTGCACCCTTGAGAAGTATAAACCTCTATTCATTACATCTAATTAAAAAAAAAAAAAATCAGTTTGGACAACATAGATAATACGTTGTTTATCTAAAGAACCAATTGGATGAGCACTTGCTGAGGGTTAACGAAAAAATATTCTTTTAAAAAACGTATTTCTTCGGTAAGACCGCTCAAAGTGAGATTTCATTAATTTTGTAAATATCATTGATGCATTATTTTATAAAAGTAGTTAATTTTTATATATTGTATTAAGTGAATTTTATTATTTTTTTAATAATCCTTTGTAACCGTGATGATGGGTATTTAAAAACAATCATTTATATGCACTGTTTTTGAGCGTTCTTGTAATTTGTATTTAAATAAAAACAGCTTTAGAAGGTTCTTGTTTGAAATTTTAAAAAATATATAATTTTAATATTTAGTTGATATATTTCATGTAAAATTATTTCAAAAACTAATACTTAGAAAAAAGTTAATAATCTGCAATAATAATATGCAAATAATATTATAAATAATTTAACGTAATTTGATATGAAAAGTAATTTAAACTAATTAAATGATAGATTCAATCCTCAGCTTATAGAGGAAAATATATAATAAAACTTATATCTTAAGTGCAGATTTGCACAATAATTTTGCATAATAAAACTCTTAAACGTTTTTTCGTTGAAATATTTTATCCTAATCAATCCTTCGTTAGTAATCAATGACAAAAGGGGTGTTTAGAATGAAATATAGGAGGGGTGTCTGAGCCACCATTCAATATTTGCACAAAATTTTTTTTATTTTCATTCATTATGCATAAAATTTTATGAAGTAGACTCCCAAAGCCTAAGCTATAATAAACGAAGCACTTATTTATCAGAAACGGCAAAACCTTTATACATATGCGGATTTATTCAAGTGTTAAGAGAAATTGTTAAAAAAAAAATCGTTGAATTGATTTCCTTTCAAACCAGTCATAAAGTTACGTTAAATAATTAATATTATTATTTATACTAAAATGGATTTCTAAGCGCTTGCTCATCATCAGTTAGTGTAAACTTACATGAAAGTATAACCCATCTTGTTATAAATAAGACAAAAAAAAAAATTGTAAGTAAACATGAATGAATTAGTTTTCACGGTCATTAGTTTTTCGTGGTTCAAGTATCTCTTATAATATATTTCTTTCAGCTAACTCCAATTTATCAATCTCTCCTAGGTTTAGAGTAATACACTCTATAGCATAAAGCAGGAAGCATAAAAACACGTTAACATAAAAATAGAGTAGAAATTCAAAATTTGATCACTTTAAAGGGTTAAAAGAACATCGTTAATAATTATATAGATCACTCAATAACATGATACTCGGTCAAGAGATGTAACATTTTATACACTGTGGTATTTTTATATTAAGTAGGTTCTGAAGGTGTTACATAAACATACTTCTCTTAGAAATGTTTTAACTATTCTATTTTTAATTATGTAAATTTAAACTTTACTTGCAAGCTAGGTGGAACGATTCTTCTACTGCTCGAAACACGCATGGCATTTTTTCAAATGTTAGGGAGTTGCGAGCGATTAGCTAGGTTTCCCCAATCGGCATATTACTCAATCTCTTTCGGGACATGGTGCTTTTAGGAATAGTTTGGCTAGGCTTAGATTGGTAGACTTTGATTTGTGTCCGGACTGTAAGGTCGATGACACATTGGACCATGTCCTGTATGTTTCTCTCAGCGTAACAGAGTTGTTAGGAAACTTGACAGAGTAAACTCCTTTGATTTGCGAGTCAACCGGAGGACTCGCAGAAATTGGGCAACTGTTGCTGGTTTCCTTCGATTCCTCGGCCTGCACAGGATGGCCGAGGGGGATCTAGTAGAGAAGAAACCCGGGTTACTAGGGTCTGCCTGAACAGTTTGACTGGCCGAAGGTAGGCGCTTTGGGAGCGAGCCACGGTTAGTTAGATTGAGGTGATTAAATTACATAAGCGGAACGGCGACTGCACTGCCGACGGGCAAGGGATACCATGCAGCCGTGAGGTGTAGCGGCATCTCGACGATGATTTATGAGGTGAATGTCACGCGGGACTCCGCGATGGATCCGAGTGGGAGTAGGAGGTCTGTCCGCCTCTCCCTAGTAGATCAGACCGGAGTCCATAATTTAACCTAAGTCTGGGGTTTGACTAAAGTTGAGTTCATTTAGGGAACTAGTACTAAATTTCATTACATCGGTGGCATCGCAACGAGGCCAGGCTTATTACTAAGAGATGTAAAAAGTCAGAGGGCGATAGATGACTCCCGTTAAAGCCCAAAAGAGCTAGGAAAGGGGCGATGTGGAACGTCACTAGGCGGGTGTCTTCCCCTACGTGGTTGGGATGATGATGAAGAAAAGGTTTTGAAATGCACTTAAGAATAAAATATTACGAGGATGACAACAGGCTTCATACATAATAAAAAATAATGTTTTTTTTCAAAACAATATTATTTCAATAGTTTTATGCGCTGTTTGAGAAATTTCCGCAAGTCGTTATAATGGATAATTTATTTAAGTTATGTTTAAAATTGAAAAATAGAGACAAAACTAAACGCAAACCAAACATTGTTATTTCATGTTATATCACTACATATATATTAATTATTAATATATTTATTACAAGGAAAATGGGACTATTACGATCAGTATTATAAAATAATGTATTTATATTCAATACAACAATATTGATAGATTTTTATGGAAAATTATTATTACTATTATGTAAATAATAAGCAAAGTATAAAGAAATTCGAGGCAGTGTGAGCATCCATACAATGAATATAAACGGGAGCTGGTAGCGATGGTAAAGAAAGGTGTACGAACATCAATCAATTTCACTTCGTTATAAAAGACAGGTTATTGGAAGCCGTTACACCCGTCAGCATACGGCATATCTGACTCTATGATATTCTATGTAATGCTTTGCACAAAGTACTGCATAATAACTAACAAAGTATAAAACACGCGCGCGCATACACACACACACACACACACACACACACACACACACACAAAAATACAATTAACACGTGTAATCTTTTAAATATTACAAATTATTTATTAAAATATAACAAAAACTCTTTTGTAGGATAAGAAAAGATAAATAAATGAAAATTCTACGATTTTTATGGTGTCATTCAGTATAATTATCTTGTGAATTATTAAAAAATCATGCCATCATCCCCTCTACACACTTACTTGAATTTTTCATAGGTATCTGTGTAATGTAAATTATGCAAATTTTGTAAACATGTATATTATAATTAAATGATGCATTATTATTATAATAAATTGTATTTATATTAATATTTTACAAAAAATTTATTTGTAATAAAAAGGTTATCAAAGATGGAAAAGATTCAACATTACGTCACAATAGTTAGGTCTGCAGTGATTTATACTACAAGTGTCCAACTCTAAATCTAGAGGGATTGATAATTTGAAGTAGGCTGAAAGGAAAATATTAAAAGAAATACTTGAACCACGAAAAACTAATGAAGATTAGAGGGTACGGAAGAATGAAAAACTCTACCTCCATATAAACAGACTTGCAGAAGTCATTAGAAAAAGAAGATTGGCCTTGTAAGAGAAGTTGTCTAAAATGGATGAAAACAGATCGACGAAGATTTCAAGAACAGCGATAGAGCCAAAACGAACATTAAGTGATACTTGGACGTGAAAGATCTCGCAAACGTAGGTTAAATCCAATAAATATAACGGATAAAGATACACTTAGGAAAAAGATCCAAGTCTGTATAGGTTTTCATAAAGGAACCCAAAAGTACAGCAGTAAAAAATGGTGGCAAGAAAGGTAGGAACAACATAGTTTGAAAATGAAAGGAGAGTTGGAAAAACAAAAATCAGCCAGGGAGTAACTATTAAACGTGGTGCTAGAGTGGCCGGAGACGAAAGAAAAAAAATATATATATATATAAAAAGAAGAAACGTTTGTTTGTACGTTAGTAAAAATCTCAAGAACGCTAAACTAATCGGTACGAAATTTTAACAGTAGCTTGATTATGTAATCCGGAGTGTCATAAGCTATAATAAGATGTAAATCATTTATTAAAACGTGTAAATAATAAATAATCCGTTACGGTGGTGCACTTTTCATTCGGGCGTCTAGGTGGTGAGCCGTATCCAAGACATTTTTCAATAGACATATTTTCGATAGAGGTCTTATTGTAATTGAAGACCAGATTTATTAAGTCGCGGTGAAAGTATTTGTGTTATTTCGGTTTACCAATAATACCAACTCGCGATGACCAAGATAATGAAAACCCCTACGACACAACGACCCGAAATTCTTTTAATAGCAATAAACTTCAAGAGTATATAAATAAATATTAACCTTTCTAAATTAGTATCAGATCAGCGCCAAACATGTGATTTCATCACTCACAATATCTATAGCGACAGAATAAAAATATTTTTTTCAATGCTCCTGAAAGCTCTGGGAAAAGCTTTTTGATTAATCTAATTCTCGCTTATGTTCGATCGACAGGTAGCTTGCGCTCTCGGTGTAGCATCGTCAGGCATTGCTGCGATGCTCCTCGCTGGTGATAGAACTGCTCATTCAACTTTAAATTGCCGTTAAATGTTATCACGTGGACAAGAGTCAGTTTGCTCTATACGTAAAATTAATCCTCTTGGTAAAATTTACACGATTCATCGTGGTCATGTTGAAGCGATTGATCGTACTCTCAGATTCATGTGATAAGTTGATGGAGGGCATAACTTTTGTCTTTTGTTGGAGATTTGCCAGTGCGGGCAATGTAATGATGGAGGATGCTAGTATATATATATATAAAAATTTTTTTTTAGTTTTTTTGTTAATCTTAACACTGACCAGATTTAATAATTCAAAGAATATTTAAACTAAAGAAAATTTAAGGGGCATTAAATCCTACATAACTAGTAAGAGATGATTTTTTTACTTCACTCCCCCCCTCGCACGAAGTAAGGAAATAAGCACATTAGTTGGCTATTAACGCTAATTCTTCTAGTTCTTAGACAACCAGAAATTTCAATTAAATGTCTTACTGACACAATACTGGACATACATGGGCATTAAAAGTGTCTTCATCCGCAATAAAATATTCAAATCTCTAACATTAACTCGATTAAGTATTAAAATTTAACGCAGTTATTATGCTCAAAACAGTTTTTAGAAGAACAAAAAGATAATTTTACTAATGACTTTAAAACGAGATCGGCCACAAAATGTTTATTTGTAACACATACAGAATGTATTACAAAGTTCTATCGGGACATTCATAATCATATTCTACTCGTGAAAATAATAAAAAAAGTTCATATAATCATGTCCTAAAATGAAGTGAAAGATTTCAGTCGGGTTTCAGCTAACACGGTGAAGTGAGGTCGTAGTGAAATTTTTAGAACGTTAACTAAGAAGCAAGATTAGAAATTATCGTGCTTTTTGATCTGAAAAATCTAATAAAATAGGTCCCAGAACCGTATTTGCAGCAGTTTCTGAAAAATATGGGGTGGAATTAATAAACTGGGATATAAACCCCTGTTTTTTACGTTTGACTTACAATAACTTTGTTAAATGGGTAATAAACACATAAAACTCTTATACAAAATTTGAAGAGAATTTAATTTTAAGATAAGTTTAGTAAAATAAAGAAAAGTTAGAAAAAATCGAATGTTGTTTAAAAAAATTAAGTAATTTTTATTCATTTATTTTTATTTTATAATTCTGTAATTTCCAGTTTCTTTTTTGAAATTTTAGTAGTGGATTTTGTTTCACATAATCAATTTTTCACATAATCAAAAAAAAATTTGTTTTTTTTTGCATTAAATAAGTACTTTTCTGACAAATATAGTAATGTACTGCTTCTAAATAAAATTCTAAGTTTTCTAACTTGCTCTTGTTTTATTCAACTTATCTTACACTATTTTGTTCAGAATTAAATTCTCTATAATATTATTTAAAAGTACTATGCGTTAATTAGCCATTTTATAAAATTATTGAACATCTGTTTTTTCAGAAGGTTCTCTACAATTATTTGGTACGGCGGAATATATGATTTTTATATACGTAATATCTTCCAGTTCTAATCCCTTTATTTCCAGTAGGCGTAAGGCAAGCTTTCTTGATAATATTTTCATCCTTTAGTTGAAGACGAACAGTCAACAATCTATAAGGAGGGTCTAGGATTTTAAAAATAAAGCACTTGTACGTTATATATAGAACTTCTCCGAAGGTGCTAGCCAAACTTACGGGGTGAATGAGAACATCAAAATAAACAGAATATTCATGTGAAATAAGCCCTAAATTGCTTCATTTTTCCTCTGTCCGCTATTTCGTATCGTTTCAATAAAAATTATTATCCTAAAAACGAATTGAGGAATTTTAAAGAAATTTAGTGTAAATTTCATAATAATACCTTCTATAAATAAATAAATTTAAAAGTTTAAACTTTGATAGTTTCAAAACGGCGGCCGTTAGAATCAAGAGCTCTTCGTAGATATTACTTTTATTAAATTGTGTTTTTTTTTTTAAATAAAATGTTTAACCTATTATTACAAACAAAATGACACTTCTTTCAATACAATACCTAATTCGATAAAACTATTATTTACGGAGCTATTAATGATTGCAAAATCTAACTGGCAGCCATTTTGGAAATTCCAAAGGTAAAGTTTTCAAACATATTTATTTTTTAGAATATATTGTAGTAGAGCGTAAGTTCAATAAGATATCTCAATTCGTTCTTAAAGATATAATAAATTCTTTCGATAAAGATATAAATCTTTATTGGTAGATATTAAATTTTGGTTCAGTCGATTGCAATCAAATGGAAGTTGCACAATTAGATGTTACAACAGTCCTAAATTCAAAATTTCAACATATACTACGGCTAATCGTTTTTGAGTTGCGAGATTCATACGTATGCCGAAACTAGTCAAAATGGATATTTCCGTTGAAATCTGAAAACCGAATTTCTTCACGACTACAATACTTCCTTTACTTCGTACAAGGAAGTAAAAAAGAAACAATCTTATATCACACACAACAATTACTGTGATTTCTCTACATAATTTATCCTTAGTTATTTTTTACACTAATTTATATAGTCTATGAAATTCTTTTTCAAATGGAAAATATTGATCGAAGTTACAATTAATTGTGAAAAAACTTTGATTAATATAAAAATTATTTTAAAAGCAAATGTAGAATTGCATAAATTCTTAACATAAAGGAACTGTTTTCTGAGATGGATCCAGTAGCATTTGTTAATAAATTCAGTTTCAGTTCATCCTATCAGCTGAAAATAAAATGTATAAAGTACTTCTGTATCGTATTCAGTTTTTTAATATATGTAAACTTAATGACCAACGATATTAAATACTCAATTCGTGAATTATTCCATATATAAAAAAAAATTAATACAATTTTCAGATAAATTACAATTTGAATTTGTTTAATTTTTGTAACAAAAACTGTAATCGTTGAAATTTACTATTCGTTGCAACCAAGTGGTTTTTTGTTTATTTTATTGTTAATAAATAATAAATGATATTTTATTTTTATTTTAAGTAGAATGAATAGTTAATCCTGACAAAACAGGATGTTTAATTCTTTTGCCAGTTCACATTTGTTAATCCTGATTTTCTCTTTAATCTCATTCAGTTCTACCAACCTTTCTACATTCGTTTTATTATTTAAAAAAAAAAAAACGAATAATATGCGAGTAAAATAAAAATTTAATTGGCAAAAAATACTTAATATTTTATATTATAAACCAGTATTATTCAGGGGGAAAAATTAAACATAATTTACTCCAAATAAAAAAAAAAAATTCGTAGAATGTGAATGAAATATTTATGTAGTTATTTACAAGTAAACTATTTTTTAACTTTATAACGTTGTTAAATGCAGTTTTATCTTCATATACAATTAACTCTTCTTATTTTAATTTTTGCAGATTTTGACTGTACATTACTAGTATATTACTGTACATTACTGGTATATATTATTTCAGTTAAGAAAATCAATTTAATATTTATTTTGTTAGAAGAACCATTAAATGATTTGAAAAGACAAAATGACAGTCATCTAATATTCTTACTAATATAAATAAGGATATTAAAATTCATTGATGACATTTTTCTTTTAAAAGAATTGAAAATACATCTAAAATAAAATACTGATTAATTTGCCGCCAGAATAAAATTCAATTAGAAAGTGAATAAAGGTAAGATAATAGAATCTAACAAAATTGAATTTGACATAAGGAATTAAGTATAAAAATAAGTTAATTAATAAATTATAAGTTTTAAAGTTTTACGCTCTTGTTCTAAACAAACAGTTTCAAAAAATCACACATTTAATTTAAAAACAAACTGGATAATTTCATTTGATGATCTAGAAAAAGAAAAAAAATCCTATAACTCATTTCTTGGATTTTAGTGATATGTAGCAGTTAAAAACAGACTACAAAAAAAAAACAATATTTTAAATATGTTGATTAAAGACAATATTGAAAGTCAAAGTTCTTTAAATATAGGAAAATGATAAAAAAATCTGCTAAGCTATGTGGGAATCAAACATAGGGTTCGAAATTCTAGATGGGCTGTACCTTAATGTATCCAGATTTAGTTAACTTTATCATAAATAATAAAAATACAAAAATTTTATGATAACAAAAACATTGGATAAAATTCTGGATATAAAATCTTGTAGATATCTTGAGATTAAAAGATTCGAACTGAACAGAATCGTAGCATTAAACAAGGTGGTTAAAAAAATAATTCCGTCATTTGAATGCAATGTTTATTTTTTTCCAATGGAAGGGACTCGTCTTCGATTTCTGCATGAAATGGATTGCGATACAATAAAAGGATATTTCTTATCCAAATCTTACACGGTAATTAATTATGCCTATCACAAGCGTTCCACAAACTCTGCGGGTAGTTCAATCAGGATATAAAACTGACTTAATTAGAGCTAGTAAATTAATTTTCATCTCGAATTTTTGTAAAAAAATTACGTAAAATAATAAAATCTCGCGATCTTATAAAGAGTAACGAAAAAATTAAAATTTTCAAAACTCAGCAACGGTAAAAATGTTGATGCATAACTTTTCGTTCATATGAAAGAATGCGACTAGCATTGGCGACACGGCTGGAATTCTATTTTCTCACAGGGAGCTGAAGCTCTTATCAAAAAACCCAAGTGAAATACGAATTAAAAAGTAGTAAACGATTTCGTGTTAAAAAAATACTTTCTTTTTGGTAATAAAAAAATCATTTCTAGAAATGTGCTGTGAAAAACTCGTAAAATAATTTTTTTAAATTCAAGGGTACATAGAACACAGTTTTTGATTGATAGAAATTCTTCCTCTCTGGTAGTCTATCTCGTCGTTAAAAAGAATAGATAGCATTCTTTTTTCAACGCAAATAAAATAATTTTTTTATATTTTTTGGAACGGAACGGAGCGCAAGTATAACAAGAGAATTTGTATCTACCTACTACTCGCAGAACCTGGACAAAAATCCCTTGCTGCTATGTCTTTCTTTTATAGGGCGGGTAAATATTTATTGAGTGGCAGTTACATTTATTTTGTTTTATTTATGCACGGAATTATTTGCTGTGTTCCGATCCTTTAAGCCGGCTGGTAAGAGTTAGCGAGGAGGAATATGTCCTGGGAATTTTTCTGGACATCTCCGGTGCATTTAATAAGCTAAGTGGCATTCTATCATTTATAAATTACAAAAGAGACAATGCGCTGATAGTGAACTGCAAATAATGCAAAGTTACTTCAGGCATCGGATCTGCAGTTCTGCGAGGGCGAGCAAGAGGTAGGAAAGACGCTGTTCAAGGGTTGTCCTCAGGGCAGCGTCTTGGGTCCATCGATTTGTGGTGGGGGGGGGGGGGTAGAGTTTGATTCCCTTCTGCGGCTGCTCGGCGGGTGTCTCATCGTGACTTATGCCGACAATGGACTCATGCTGGTTGGAGGGAGGTTGAGTTCCGAGCCACCTAGGCATGCACGATACTCGAGTTTTGGGGTCATCAACATAAGATGACGTTCAGCCCGGAGAACACCACGATGACGCTTTTTAAAGTCCGTGTGGCAGTTAGGCGTTAGATTCGTGTTTTGATTTCAGGCCTTCGTATTAAATATGTTCAGGTTTAAAAGTACCTCGAACTGTTTCTTGACGAAAAATTGCAGTTCACAGAGCATCTTAATTGCGTCACGGAGAAGGTCTGTCGTGCCTTCTTTGGTATTCGACGACTGGTTAATTCTGATTGGGGTCTTAATTTTAAGACTATTAGTATCCTGTAATAAAGGCGTGTCCGAGGCAATTATGTTATATGCGGCACCTGTTCGGACAAATAGCTAAAATTTTAAAACTCTCGTGATATATTATTCTCAACACATATTATTAATGGCAACCAGAGGTTACCGTACTATTTCACGGGAGGCAATCTTGATGATAGCAGACGTGAAACCGATAGATTTAGTTTCGTCAGAAAAACAGCAGCGTTATGTTGCTAAGAAGCCATGTGAATTGACTTCAGAAAAAATTCGTGAGATAGAACGGCATTGCAATGCTTTGTAGCAGGCCAGATGTGATGAGGCAGAGGGTGGGCGTTAATGTCACTATCTCTTCCCAGTAGTTGTTGGTTTTTGGGGTGGGGGAACCCTTGGGTTCACCTTAACTAGTGTGTAACGCAATTTCTTTCTGGTGATGGCGACTTCTGAGACAGATTCCAGCGATTTGGCCTGGTAGATTCAGGTGTGTGTCTAGATTGTGGACAACTAGATGATGTATAACATGTAATATACAAATGCACAAAATATGAACTTTTCAGTACGGAGACTATTTGTCGGCTCGACATTACCGGTTCGACAATAGATCTCCGTGAGAATTGGAAAAATCGAGCCGAAAGGGTAATCGTTAATAATTTAATCGGGTACCTGGCAAGCGAACAGATTCCCGCGGGAATTAAGGGTTCTGTCTGTTCTTTCCTGTGCCTTGGTTTTGTTGTTCTTGTGTTAATAAGGTTTAATGTTTTTTGTAATGTTTAGTTTTATTTTTAAGTTTATTTTTATTTCTTGTTTATGTTGCTATGGTTGCGTGTTGAACTCAACTTCTATCTTATCGGGAAGTAATTGCATTTTTAATTTCAGTTCCTTCATGTCACTCAGTCTTGTTAAAGACTCGATATAGATGATGGGTCATGTTTTTTAGAGTTCATTTCCTAGTAGTACACCGATGGGAATATCACATATGATATTCGCATCGTTGGCGTTCTGATTGAGGCAAGAACAAGTCTGAGAGATGCCGTTTTCCGGGGTTCGGAAGATGACCTCCGGTAAAGCCCGTAAGGGCCAGGTATAGAGGAGGTGGTGTGGCGACCGAAACTGCCACATTAAGGGTGTCTTCCCCTACGGGGTCAGGATGACCTTTGGGAGACTAATCGCGTTTGAGCTTCGTTCTCTCGGCATGATTCCACTTCAGTCCGACTCCTGAAGTCTTTGCGGTGCTAGAGTCTTCCGGTCTAGCAAATGCGCCTTTTCTAATTATTGCTATATCCTACCATCTTAGTTGTGGGTATGTACTCTCTAACCTTTGTCATCTTATATCGTATTTACCATTCATGCTCCGATTTGAAGAATACCTTGGTTTTCATATTTTTTAATGGCCATCCTTAAGCTGTCTCTACAGGGCAATCCGATTAAAGGGCTTTCTGTAAATGCTTTACACAAAAAGGAGAATATAGAGTTTATTTTATGAAAAAGGAAAGAACAACAAAAAAAAAAACGTTCTACGATGGATTTTAAGTTTGGGATTTAGTCTATATTTGACTATACCTGATATCAGGCTGTAATAAATATTAAAAAGCTTATTTTACAGTATTTCTGTTTTACGATATAAGTTCTTAAATTTAAATAAGTAATTAATTGGCCCATATATTATAAACAATATAAAAAAAACACTGAAAAATAAAAATATCATTTATTTTCAAAAAGTAATATTCAATTATAACAATATAATTATAATATTTTACTCACGTTCCCAAGGACATCCGTATAATTCCACCCTCATGCATACAGTTCTAGGATGCTCACTGTAAGGTATAAAACGCACTCTACTAGCGACAAAAGGAAGTTCCAATTCTTGTCTTACTACAAGATACGTGTTACTGTTTCCTGTTAAAATCTGAAACAAATTAAAAAGAAACACAAAGATTAAACAATGATTAAAAAATTATAAAATTTAGAATTTAAAAACATTTATTTTATTTTAACTTCTACAACAAAAACAAAAAACCACTGGAATACTACATATACGTAATTTTTTTTTAAAGGGTGTCTTCGGTGAATATTATGCACAGATTGTTGTACAATACATTTGAGTAAAATGTTCTATTTCATTACTTTGCTGTATTAAAATAATAAATATTTGATAAACATAAATAACAATATAACTAGCATACCCGTCGCGATTTCGCCCGAACTATATGGTTGCTCGAGTTTTCCGTCACGGACAATATTTTTATTTTATGATTTTTAGTCAAGCAACCGAAAGCAAGTACAGCCAGACGCGTTCCACGTACGGTAACGGTGGCAGCGACTGAGTAGAATGTGCGGCCGCGCCGTACGTCGTCACATACCTTAAAATATAAATTCGAAAAACCCGAAAATGGTTTTTAGTATTTGTCCGAAGAGTATATGTAAGCCCGATTCATATATTTTAGTACGTAGCCGGGGTGCGCCTACCCATTTTAGTGATATATGATAACTGAGCAGCGGGACACGCAAGCGAGTGGTGTAGGGCACCACGCTTATTCCGCTCACGCAGTTAGGTAAGATCTAGGAGCTAATTAGGATATTGGTGGCTTTTAAGGCGCAGTAGCAGTATGTGGCACGGACATTCGGTCTTGTGCTTTCAGGTGATGGTATGGGGTGGTAGTGGGAGAAATGCCAGACAAACAAATATGTAAGCTCAAATCTAGTGAATATCTTGTGTAGTACATTCGGATAGGGGAAAATTTGCAACCGCTGATTAAAAAAATTTTTACGTTTCTAGGTTGCTGAAACACAAAATGTTTCCACCTAGAAAGGCTTCATCCCTTTCTACGTGGAATTTTGAGAAACTAAAAATTAGTCTTTAGATATTCATATGAAGATTACACACACCAAAACTCAAATTTATGTCTCCATCTGTTACACAGAAATTAAAACAAAAATATTAAATCTTATTGTTACTCCATTTTCACCTTTTAAACTCGGAATTTCAGAAAAACCTTTATTGATTTGCATTTACACCGTAAGAAGGTGTATACAAATTTTAATCAATTTATCTTCATTAGTTTTTGGTGACGTTGATAACGTATCACTCACGAAATGTTCTTTTATGT
Organism: Lycorma delicatula; assembly: GCF_047948215.1. Taxonomy (NCBI): domain Eukaryota; kingdom Metazoa; phylum Arthropoda; class Insecta; order Hemiptera; family Fulgoridae; genus Lycorma; species Lycorma delicatula. The sequence goes on from NC_134462.1 coordinate 115,911,365, forward strand.
ATATATGAATATAAAACATGATAAATGACAAAGATAAACAAAATTTATATTTAACTCCCGTTTCTTATTTAGACCGTAGCTCTTTTAATCAATGTTATGAACCTTTTGTGACTCTATAATACTGTAATTTATTTAAACTACACTTAGGAGTTTTTTAAGAATGATTTTGATATTTGGTTATAAATGGATTTTGAATCAGTAAATGCTTCCTACTTACCAATTATCACTGGTATCCCTTAAATTTTCAGGTATTGTTGCCTATAATAAAAGTATGTATTGTTATCTGTAGTATAACAATATATGAAACTATTTCATGACGGTACAATATTACGGAAAATGTTTTCTTTACCATAAATAAATCATTAAACACACAATTTTTAGTCTTCGGTTATATATATATAGTATATGCTTATAACGACATGATTTATATGTCGCTGCCATTATATGTCGCTATAGCTTGTCCTTACCGATGCAAAGTGGAAACTACAGTTTCAAATAACTGGGTGTATCTAAAAAATCCCCAACTGTAATAAAGTATAAACTAATAGAAACTTTTTTTTCAGAAATACTTGCTAGAAGATACACTTGCCAAATAAATACACAAATAACAAGATATTCCTATTTTTTTTTTTTTTTTTTTTTTTTTTAATAATAAAATTATAATAAAAGAATAAATAAAATCATAAAATATTCTGAAAAAGAAATACATATATTAAAAAAAAAACCAAACATTACACAAATAAAATTGTTGCCAGACAAACGTAACGCCTCAGGAAAATAAATACTAAAGTGTTCCACTGCTTTAAGATTTATATTGGAAAAACCTGTTGCAAAAAAAAATTACACGAACATATAAAGGCACTTTGTATTGACAAAGAATCACAAAATGTTCTAACCAACTCATAGAAGAAACACATCAAAAATACACAAACATAAATAACTTACATATTCTTTATGGATACTGTAATAGAATCACATGTCAAAAATTTGAAAATTACTAAAAAAGATAAAATTGAAAAAGAGAATAATAATAAAAGATACAGGTTACGCTCCAGAATGCTAAAAATAATATTAAAAAATAACTCTTTAAATTTCAATATTTTAAATTCTGTAACAAATTAAAATCAATCACAAACGATTTAATTATCTTTAATGTGGCTTCATCTTCAAGACGCTGAAATCTACTGTCATTTAAAAAAAGTATTACTTTAACCAGATAGGATATTTTTATGTGTAAATTTATTTTCTTCAATTTATTTTTAGTTTTATTTTTTCTTCATTTTTAATATGGTTATAAATAATATAACAATAAACACATCTTGTATGAAAAAGACTTTTAAAAAAAAAATCTTTTATTTTGATAAAAACAAGAAACGACGTAACAACCTGCAACTGAGAGTAAGAAAATATTTTCATGATTGAAGGAGTATTTTTTTTTTTTTGTCTTCAGTCATTTGACTGGTTTGATGCAGCTCTCCAAGATTCCCTATCTAGTGCTAGTCGTTTCATTTCAGTATACCCTCTACATCCTACATCCCCAACAATTTGTTTTACATACTCCAAACGTGGCCTGCCTACACAATTTTTCCCTTCTACCTGTCCTTCCAATATTAAAGCGACTATTCCAGGATGCCTTAGTAAGTGGCCTATAAGTCTGTCTCTTCTTTTAACTATATTCTTCCAAATGCTTCTTTCTTCATCTATTTGCCGCAATACCTCTTCATTTGTCACTTTATCCACCCATCTGATTTTTAACATTCTCCTATAGCACCACATTTCAAAAGCTTCTAATCTTTTCTTCTCAGATACTCCGATTGTCCAAGTTTCACTTCCATATAAAGCGACACTCCAAACATACACTTTCAAAAATCTTTTCCTGAGATTTAAATTAATTTTTGATGTAAACAAATTATATTTCTTACTGAAGGCTCGTTTAGCTTGTGCTATTCGGCATTTTATATCGCTCCTGCTTCGTCCATCTTTAGTAATTTTACTTCCCAAATAACAAAATTCTTCTACCTCCATAATCTTTTCTCCTCCTATTTTCACATTCAGTGGTCCATCTTTGTTATTTCTACTACATTTCATTACTTTTGTTTTGTTCTTGTTTATTTTCATGCGATAGTTCTTGCGTAGGACTTCATCTATGCCGTTCATTGTTTCTTCTAAATCCTTTTTACTCTCGGCTAGAATTACTATATCATCAGCAAATCGTAGCATCTTTATCTTTTCACCTTGTACTGTTACTCCGAATCTAAATTGTTCTTTAACATCATTAACTGCTAGTTCCATGTAAAGATTAAAAAGTAACGGAGATAGGGAACATCCTTGTCGGACTCCCTTTCTTATTAGGGCTTCTTTCTTATGTTCTTCAATTGTTATTGTTGCTGTTTGGTTCCTGTACATGTTAGCAATTGTTCTTCTATCTCTGTATTTGAACCCTAATTTTTTTAAAATGCTGAACATTTTATTCCAGTCTACGTTATCGAAAGCCTTTTCTAGGTCTATAAACGCCAAGTATGTTGGTTTGTTTTTCTTTAATCTTCCTTCTACTATTAATCTGAGGCCTAAAATTGCTTCCCTTGTCCCTATACTTTTCCTGAAACCAAATTGGTCTTCTCCTAACACTTCTTCCACTCTCCTCTCAATTCTTCTGTATAAAATTCTAGTTAAGATTTTTGATGCATGACTAGTTAAACTAATTGTTCTGTATTCTTCACATTTATCTGCCCCTGCTTTCTTTGGTATCATAACTATAACACTTTTTTTGAAGTCTGATGGAAATTCCCCATTTTCATAAATATTACACACCAGTTTGTATAATCTATCAATCGCTTCCTCACCTGCACTGCGCAGTAATTCTACAGGTATTCCGTCTATTCCAGGAGCCTTTCTGCCATTTAAATCTTTTAATGCTCTCTTAAATTCAGATCTCAGTATTGTTTCTCCCATTTCATCCTCCTCAACTTCCTCTTCTTCCTCTATAACACCATTTTCTAATTCATTTCCTCCGTATAACTCTTCAATATATTCCACCCATCTATCGACTTTACCTTTCGTATTATATATTGGTGTACCATCTTTGTTTAACACATTATTAGATTTTAATTTATGTACCCCAAAATTTTCCTTAACTTTCCTGTATGCTCCGTCTATTTTACCAATGTTCATTTCTCTTTCCACTTCTGAACACTTTTCTTTAATCCACTCTTCTTTCGCCAGTTTGCATTTCCTATTTATAGCATTTCTTAATTGCCGATAGTTCCTTTTACTTTCTTCATCATTAGCATTCTTATATTTTCTACGTTCATCCATCAGCTGCAATATATCGTCTGAAACCCAAGGTTTTCTACCAGTTCTCTTTATTCCGCCTAAGTTTGCTTCTGCTGATTTAAGAATTTCCTTTTTAACATTCTCCCATTCTTCTTCTACATTTTCTACCATATCTTTTTTACTCAGACCTCTTGCGATGTCCTCCTCAAAAATCTTCTTTACCTCCTCTTCCTCAAGCTTCTCTAAATTCCACCGATTCATCTGACAACTTTTCTTCAGGTTTTTAAACCCCAATCTACATTTCATTATTACCAAATTATGGTCGCTATCAATGTCTGCTCCAGGGTAAGTTTTGCAGTCAACGAGTTGATTTCTAAATCTTTGCTTAACCATGATATAATCTATCTGATACCTTCCAGTATCGCCTGGCTTTTTCCAAGTGTATATTCTTCTATTATGATTTTTAAATTGGGTGTTGGCAATTACTAAATTATACTTCGTGCAAAACTCTATAAGTCGGTCCCCTCTTTCATTCCTTTTGCCCAGCCCGTATTCACCCACTATATTTCCTTCCTTGCCTTTTCCAATGCTTGCATTCCAATCTCCAACTATTATTAAATTTTCATCTCCCTTTACGTGTTTAATTGCTTCATCAATCTCTTCGTATACACACTCTACCTCATCATCATCATGGGCGCTTGTAGGCATATAAACGTTAACAATCGTTGTCGGTTTAGGTTTTGATTTTATCCTTATTACAATGATTCTATCGCTATGCGTTTTGAAATACTCCACTCTCCTCCCTATCTTCTTGTTCATCACGAAACCTACTCCTGCCTGCCCATTATTTGACGCTGAGTTAATTACTCTAAAATCACCTGACCAAAAGTCGCCTTCCTCTTCCCACCGAACCTCACTAATTCCTACTATATCCACATTCACCCTAACCATTTCCCTTTTTAAATTTTCTAGAATACCAACCTTTTTTAAGCTTCTAACATTCCACGCTCCGACTCGTAGAATGTTATTTTTTAATTTTCTGGTGACCCCTTCCTTAGTAGTCCCCACCCGGAGATCCGAACGGGGGACTATTTTACCTCCGGAATATTTTACCAAGGAGTGAAGGAGTATGTAACGCTTTTTACCCTAAAGTTCCAAATAAGTTTATTTTTTAAAAAAAAAGAAGATAGTTGAAAATAATATAACAACACTTATTTTGAAGACGTCAACATGATTTTTCGTATGTGTACCAAAATTTCGACCGAAAAAAGGGTGAAAAGGTAAAAAATTTTTTAAAATAACTGAAAATTTTCCCTACTTCCGACTCAACTAAACGAGATATTCACTTGTTTGGGATTTACAAATACTCAGCAGATAAATACTTAGAAGCCATTTTCGGTTTTTTTTTAATTTCAATTTTTTAAGGGGTGCAATGATGTACGGCACGGCCTCTCAGCCAACACAGCCACTGTATGTGCAACGCGGACTGTTTGCACCTACCCACCCACCGTTAGTTGACTAAAAATCATAAAATAAATTTAAAAATAATGGAAAACGAAGTAAGTCGTGTCTCCTAGTGGTGTTTGTCGGGTAACGTTATGAATGGGGCTTAATACATTTTTACCCGTAAAATGTAAGGGCAATCAAATATTATTAACATGTTTAAGACGGAGGATGACTGTTGTCAAACCCACATTCTTAGATCACTCAGAATTTCGAGTCCTGTACTGATCAAACTGTTGCTCTGAATTAACAATACACTGATATTTTTTTTTATAAACTAAGCAGGCTTTGATTTTTATTTATCATTATTATTCTCACGAGCATGCGATGGGAGACGTAAGTAACTACATAGAGAGTGCGTTTTATTATATATTATAGTTATTGTTTTATATATATATAAAACAATAAATACTGAATTTTCAATTCATTTAATTAAAAATCGTAACTTTATATTTAGAAATAGATACATTTTTCTCTTTTTTTATAACTGTTTTATTTTTACAGTCCTGTGTTTGGATCCTGGTCAGGCATGGAATTTTTCATACGTTACAAAATTCCATTTCCATATCCCATGCATAAACTTATGTGGCGATAAAAAAAAATGTTTTGTATACAATATAATATTTCTATATTTAGTTTATATATACACACACACACACACACACACACACACACACACACACGATATGTAATGGATAAGTTTATAAAAATATAACACTGGAAAAAGTGAACATTAATGAAAGAAACCTGACACCCGAAAAGCAACATCTAAATCGCATTATATACGAAGAAAAAAAGAAAAACAAGATCCGAGAAAAGCTAGAACCCAACGAAATACGTTACACAAACTGATGGAGTGATAATAATAGAGATAATTCGGCTTCAATTCGAGTGACCAGCCAAAAGAAAAATTTGAAGCTTTCAGCCTTTCTTTTACTAACATAACATGAAAGATGGTATGTTATAACAACTATTTTGTTAAATTAACCTGGCGTTTCATCTTATGATAATATAATTTTGTCACTAAAGAAACACACTCATGTGATTATATGTGTTATTGTTACTATGAAATATTAAGTATTAACGTTAAAGAAAATTTATAAATCAAACAGATTAAAATAATATTTTTTTTTTTTATTTCCAATTCGAAATTTAAGGGAGAATAACTCAAATCAGATTAAAACAGTAGAGTGTTTAGAAAAAACTACAACTAAGAAAGCTAAACTAAACTTTAGGTAACAAAAGGTTAAAAAATTATACAAATTTTTAAAGTAACTATTTCCTACGGTATTTATTATCATTTAACCTTTTACTATCTAAAACTAACGGTAAGAAAAACGTTTCTTTATACATTCGTTTTATAAGAACACTTTTATTTAAAACCAAAGACCTTTTATTGAACTAATCATTCAGTTATTTGAAAATATCTAGCAAAATTTTCCTTCCTAAATTCGAAATACGAAACAACTTTTGTAGGTTAAATTATTTGTGACCGCTAATGACTGATATTCATATCCATACTTATTCAATATTCAGATTTTTTAAGTCTGGGATCATTAAGTATAATTCAAGGAATAAAAAAAATTCGAAAAATAAAAAATATTCGGAGGAGATTGTTTTTGTAGTTAGTAACGCTTTTCCTATGCTAAATATGTTGAAAAATAAATATAAAAACCTAAGATGATCCCTTAGAATTTAAGAAAATAATGTTCAGGTAATATAATTCTATATTAATAGATTCAACAAATTCTCTCATTTTATGCGCATATTATTTTAGTTGAATACTTTTATACCGTTATAAAAAGTATTATATTTTTTATATTCGGTTAACAAAGTCATGGAATACAAGAAGAGATTGTGCCCGAATTCAACAAAATTTTACTCGTATTTTATGTCAACATAGATCGAGAATATTTTATGATAATGTTTCTTTATATTTAAAATCTGCGTTGGTAGAACGAGACGCAAAAGAAAATCAAAAATACAAGGTTTAACAATGTTCTGTAACAACGAAGCTGGTGTCTTTTGTAAGCCAATCCGTCACGATGTTAACAAGACGGAACGAGTCGTTCAAACTAACTTCTGTTTAATGTTTTTAACATAAAAACATGGATTCCTTATTTTTTTTTGATTTCACCTCTTATTAAATGACATCTAAGAGTTGTAGAAACTGCAAATGATTCTCTGGTTTTCTCGCCTTAACCATTATAGATTCAAAGGAATGCAGAACAACTCCTTTGGGTGCCACTCTTTGTAAACATCTACAAGCCGTCTTATTTGAAACAACATGTTCAAATCTGTTTTTATGCAGCGATCGTGGTATAATATAACAGGCTGATGTCATGTCTTTTGTGTTACAACAATGTCTTTTATGCTGTTCTATCTTGGAAAGCTATATTTTCTCGTGTTTTATATCGAACACCTGCTCTCCATATTTTAAGTTTCAAATTTACCAAAAGAATAACAAAAAAAAAATTAACAAACAAAAATATTGTTTATTGGTATTTACAACAACTTTTTTTTTTAAAATTCGACCGCTTTACATTTTCTATTAATTCAATAAACATTCATTTTGTTTTGTTTGTTTATTTTTTTAAAGAACAAAAATGCAAGTTAAAAATCAAGAGTTTAAAAAAAAAATTAATAAAACATTAAAAACTCAATGGTAACCTAATGACATTTCAGCAGTACGATAAAAAACAATTTTTTTAGTGAAAAAAAATAAAAACAGATCTTTTAAACAATATACAAGTTTCGAAACATATTCAAAATTACAATAAAGTGACCCTACTGAAAAAAACGCACACTAATTAAGAAGCAAAATTCTCATGACTAGCATTAAATTTATCAACTGTTTTATAATCATTTTTTTTTTTTATTTCAACGTAGCTATTTATTACTTTACTTTCTTCTAAGGAGTAATGAGGATTATTAAAATAATTAAATGTGTATCAGTTCATACATGAACAATTAATTGAAAAATCAAAGAATTAATAAAAGACATAAAATTGGTAGGTTAATAGATTCCTCGAAGTTATTTTTGACGTCATTATGTTGACATTAAATTACGTAATATTATCTATTTCTTAATCAAGTTTTTTTCAAGTAAATTTATTTTGTGAAGTTCATTTTTTGTAAATTTTTTATATGGATAAAACTACAAAAAAACGGCCTAAATTTCCATTCTCAAAAAACTATAAAACAATAAAAATTTGCGACTTAACAAAAAAAAAATGTAGGGGAAAAATCTAGTCACCACTAGTACGAAGCAAAACTTTGAAATTTAAAAATATTTTTGAGTATTATTTTCTAAGTATAAAAAAAGTTAGCCGATAAAAAAAAATCCATCGGTAAAAGAATTAGTACAGGGATTCAATAATCAGCCTGTAATGTACAGTTATGATGTAACAATTCAATATTAAACACTAATAAGAAGCATTCATATATATTTTCAAATCATTTACATAGGTAATAAAATCTTTCGTTTAAAAATGTTTCACCAACCTTCCGGTTGAGAATGGAGTCACTGTCACTTCTTTTGCCGATAACACAGCTGTACTGGCTGCCAGTGACAATCCGACTGTGGCCTCAACTAATCAACAATCCGAATTAAATCTAATCAGCAGCCGGATAGGTGCATGGGAGATAAGCGTTAACCAAGCTAAGTTGAGCCGTGTGACATCGCAATGAGGAGAGAAGACTGCTAACGAATCCACTTTGATGGCATTTTAATCCCGCATACCGAACGTGTATGCGGGATTACACTTGGATTATCGATTGACACGAAAGGGTCATGTGCGGGACAAAAAACACAACTTCGGATGAAGTTCAAGGGAACGTCCGGTTGCTGGGCAGGAGGTCTGAGTTATCTTTATCTAATAAGCCACTTTTACACTCTGCTATTTTGAAACCGATATGGATATATCGTTCAACTATGCGGCACGAGAAGCAAGACAATGTTGAAATCATATAGACAACTAGCCAGGTGAATAGCTGTGGTTTGGGAAAAACAGTGAAATCCATGGATATTTGGGTCTACGGTACGCCAAGAAAGAAATACAACGTTTCTCTTTAAAAGATAAACTTCGGCGTTGACCACTTGGTGGTAAACCTTTAAAATACCGGTGAGGGTGTAGAAGACTTAAGTGGCTTCACGTTCTGGACCTTAGTAACTCCATAGTGTAATTTTTCTCGATGATTTTTGTGTATTAATCAGTCCTTCATTCTCTTCCTCGCTGTTTCTCTTTTCACTTTCGTTTTTAATTTGTTTCTTTTTTCAATTATATTTTTCTTTTCTAAATGTTTCATGAATCTGCTATTTTTATGGTTATTGTTTTCCTCTACACTCCTGATAGAACAGTTATTCAAAATTTCATTGTGTTCGTACTATGTTCTACTCTCAGAAGTTCTATACAGTTACAGTTCTAGTAAGTAATACTAATACTAGTACTATATAAAACTAGTATAGTAACTGTTTGAGGAATTTCAAACAGTAGTAATTGTTTCAGGGATTCCTTTTTAATGTATGTGTACACATATATATATAAGAAGGAATATATGTAACCGATCGTAAATAACATTCTGAAAAAAAAAAACAGCTTTCACAGAATTTATATGGAGAATTAACTAACAATTTGACTTTCAGAGAAACTCCCTCTAAAATAAAAATAAAAAATTATCGAACTCAGTGCATTTGATCATAAGTAAGACTTGAAAATACATTTAAAAAAATATATATACATATTACTCCGACTGAATTGAGAATCTGTTATTCTTTTAGAAGTCAGCAAAAAATAGATTTAAATTATAGAATTACAATTTTGTTATTAATACTAAATAAACTTTAAATTTTTTTTAAAGATCGTGCAATTTAATACACAATATTAATTTAACATTTCTAATTTTCTACCTGTCTAATGTATTAAATACATAGGGCAGGGAATTTTTCATTTTAATGTTAATTTAAAAATGCAACTTCTTAATAGATTTAATTTTTCTAGTTTTGTAATTATTATTTTTATTAACAAAAATAAAATTATTCTAATCTTAAAATACAGTAAAATCGATTAATATTTATTTTCATTTTTTTAAATAAGTAATATTGGATATTTAATAATGGATAATTTATGCAAAAGAATGAATTGTTTAATACAGCGTATTTTAAAAATTCGTATGGTACAAACAGGATATTAAAAGCCATAAAAGAAATGAAGTTAAAAAAACGATCTATAAAAAAAGTCATCAAATATAATTTACTTTTATAAAATACTAGCTGACCCGGCGATGCTTCGCCATTGCTTGATTTGAATATATATATATATATATATATATATATATACATATATAGATTAAATGAATGCAATTGAAAGTTTGATAAAAACATTAAAAAGCCGATCATTACACGGAACTTCACAAACTTTAACCTTTCCCTTTTTCCCGCTATCCATTTTCCTTTTTCGCATCTTCCCATTTTCTCTTTTTTCCTTTTTTTCCTTTTTTCCTTCTCCCTATTTCCGTTTTTCCATTTTTGCAAAAATATTTCTTTTCACGTAACTAATACACATTTTGAATACGAGCCAAATCGGACAGTAAATACAATTTTCCGAAATATCTCGACGCCAGCGCACCTAGCGGGTAAAGTTTTTTCAAAAAAAAAATTCGAAACTAACTGGGTCCAAACTAATTCAGAAACTTTAGTGTGCGTGCGCACAATTCACCAAAGTTTCACTGGGATCGGAGGAACGGTATAGTAACGCATACGAGACAAAAATTCATTTTTAAATATATATTTGCTGACGCGGCAATGCTTCGTTATTGCTAGATTTGAGTAAATATATAGACTAAATGAACACAATCGAAAGTTTCATAAAACAGTAAAAAACTGAACGTTATGGAATTCACAAAATTTAACCTTTCACTTTAACTCTTTTCCCCCATATATCTTTTCCCCCCTTTCCCTTTCTCTTTTCTCCATTTCTTTATTTCATATTTTACATATTTCCTCCTGCCCTCATTCCCTCTTTTCCTTATTTCCTTTCTCCACTTTCTCTTTTTCCCCTTTATTTTTTACTTTCCCCTTTTTCATTATTTTTATACTTCCTATTTCCCTTTTTCTATTTTTTCCCTTTTTCCCGCGCGTAAATCGATCCAGTAGTTTTTAGTCTATAGCGGGCACACATACGAACACTGCTTTTTATATATAAAAGAAGAACATTTTTTTTATATATAGAAGAAAGACTGTTTGTATATTTATTTATTTGTTTGCCTTTTGTAAATATCTCGACACCGGCGCACCTAGCGGGTAAAGTTTTTGCAAAAAAAAAAAATTCTTTTCACGTAACCAACGTATATTCTGAATACGAGCTAAATCGGACCAAAATACAATTTTTCGAAATATCTCAACCCCAGCGCCACTTAGCGGGTCCAAATTAATTCAGATACCTTCGCGGGCGTGAAAAAAACTCACCAAGTTTCATCGAAATCGGATGAATGGTATAGGAATGCATACGGACAAACAAACATTCATTTTTATACGTACATAAGCTTAATTATGAAAAAAGGTCGATTTATAAAATTTTCGATACCGGGATTCTACACGAAGAAAGAGTTCACGAAAACAGAAAAATATTTTAGTAATTCAAATTTTCATAATTTTTATCAAACTAGCATTTATTCATTTCTATTTTTAAAAAAAGACAAATAATGTAATTTTATTTGAGTAAATTAATTTTTTTTAAATAAACAGAATTAACATAGGGACATATTTCTTAACACTTACAAAATGACACCCTTTGTGGTTTTTCTTTTGATTTTATTTATTAGTACCAATTATAAACTACATTTTTATTACAATTTTTTTTTGTCTATTTGTTAGCATTTACAATCGTTACATCGTAGGGGATCATAAGTAAATTTGATAAATGATAATCTCATGAAGAAAGGTTCACGATGAAACCTGATTAAAGCACTGTTTAACACTTAAATACAAAAAAAAAAAAAACAATTTTATAAGTGTTTCAAATATAACTCATTACGTAACAAAGCACTAGAAATAAATGAATCACAGTAGAAATAATAAAAATAAAAACGGTATCATCAATACCAGTATATGAAAACAAAACTATAAAGGAAACAAATATTCGTCGGTAAAATAAATAGCTGTAATTTGTAAACTAACAAAGTGTCATTATCTACATAGCTAACGTCACCCTTTGTCACCGGTTCTAGATTCTTTCTCCCGATCACTCCTCTGGTTACATCTCCAGGTCCAGTTCGTTGAAACGTTTTAATCACCTGATCTCATCGCTGTTATCCAATAGATTTACTGCCAGATAATTTAAATGTTTGTCTAACCTCTGTCTTTTTCAGCGAACGAAATTGTTTGATCACTTCGTAAACAGAAGATAGTCTTAGATAGTCGTGAATTCCCCTTCCCCTAAAAAATCACGATATCTCTGTTATGATCTACACCGATTAATTTTGAATTATTTCAATATTTCTGTTACTCGCCGTACTCCAGAGCTGGATCCCATATGTCCGGGGAGGTTTAAGGATATTTCTGTACATCAACAGTTTATTAGATATCGATGATTGTGATTATTTCCAGAAACCAGTTTATTTCCCTATACTTCATGTTAAGCTGTTTTCTCTTTTCAACCGCACGGCTCTTCCACGTCAGGCGATTAAAGTGTAGGCCAAAGTACCTTATCCGATCCGTGTGTGGGATGTAGATACCATCCTGGTGGACCTGTGGACAATCACTCTTTCTCATCGTAAATGTCGCATGGCTCGATTTGTTCTGATTCACCCTCAAAATATAATTTGATCTAAAATCTATCCTTCGTATTAGTCTTCACGTAAGCTAAGATAATCTTCAAGTTCAATTATTTTTTATAATATTTTCGGTATTGTAACCAATAAATAGAGAATTTTTGAACGCTATAATAATTCTTCAAGTATAATATTTTTATGAACATCTTAGTTTTTCTATTTTTTGTATTTTTCATATATTTTTATTTTTTTTAATACTAAAATACATGAATAATTTTTTTAATATTAATTTACTTTAAAATTGAATGAAATAAAAAAAAACCTTTTTTCTTTTTTGTCTTATTTTCAAAAATATTTACATACCTAATTTCACCCGAGTATTATCAAATGAATCCTTTAATTTATTTGAAGAAACACTATACAGATTAAGAGTTATTAAGAAGGGAAAAAATAATTATTCTACCTAACCAAATTAATTATATAAATTAGCTTATTCTTACTCGATAAAAATAATAAATATTACATTCAAATCTGCATATAATTGTATAAATTATTTAGAATAGGTCAATAATGATTTAGTGTGATTACTACTTCGGTTATTATAAGAAACGATCCCAATTGTGCTAATAAATTTTTAAAAACACCTAAGCGTTGTTCAAATTGTTTAACATACATAAAATTATCAAAAATTAAAATAATTTTGTTGCATTTACTGAAACTAAATATTATTCTATGTATTATTATTATTATTATTTTTATATAACATCTATACATCTAATAAGTTTACTTTAATTATTTATTTTATTTTTTCATCATTATTACTAATAAAATATAAATATGAATTTCATAACTACTATTTACGAATGGCATTTTTATGCAATACGATTTTAATATAATTTTTTTTATAAATACTTTAAATAAGGATAAAAATTAGAGTTTATTTAAAAGGACCTAATGGGTTTTTTTAATATAGTTTTAAATTCCATCGTGATTTAGTTAGAAAAGATAAGAGAAGAAATCAATATAAAAAGGCTATGAGATTTGAATATTAGAACGCCAATAAATCTATTAGAGTAATTATTTCATATCGATCTGGAATTTAAATAACCAGATCAAAAATAAAATAGAAATTAACATTTTAAAATTAAAAAAAAATCATCATGTTACTAACAAAACTATTTTTTCAAAAAATGTTCTTTTCCTACTTCTGCTTCATTAACGCTTGTAATATATTATTAAATTTAAATTTTTTGATTCTTATAATTTTTTATTCTGTATAAATAAAACTGATTTCTAAAAACGTAGAAAAAAATTAAACCGTAACAAAATAAAAACCCTAGATACGTGAAAATTCCTATCGATCTATCAAAAAAATAAAAAAATAAAAAAATAACAAATAAATTATAATAGATCAGCTGGATGACATTTCAAGCAAATAATGTAGGAATATTCTTACTATCATTTAACATGAAATAACGATTCATTGATTAAGATGTTCAAATTTTTACCTTCAAAAAGGAGTTTTAAAGATATTGATCAAACCTGTCTATACAATACAAAAAAAGACGTGAACTATAAAATGGATGGCAAAAAAGGAGATGAAAATAATTTATCGAGTACGTAATGGATCGTAAGAAAATACAATATGATTATATCTGTGATATATATTATTTACTATGAGTTTTAACCGAAAAAATTTTCAAAATACAATTTTTTGTTCAACAAGTTACTTAACGTACACATAAAATTGTATAAATACAACACTGATTTAAATCGATCTTGCAGTTTTTTGGTTGTATTTAATGACGTTTTCTGGAAAAAATCTATTTTCACTATTTTAAAACAAATAAAAAATAAAAAATAAATAGAGAAGACTGATTTATAAAGTTAAATAATGGAGTTAAAGAACAATAAATAAATAAACCAAAATAAGGAAGTGAAACGGTAAAAGGAAGAATCTTCGTTAAAGAAACATGATAGTTCATAATGAGTAATGAAAGGGAATGGAAGGGTAAAATACGGAATTTAACAACGGATATTAACTTCGACAAGTTGAAGGCGCACCACTTAAAGCCAAGAACAATACAGAATTAAGTAAAACAGATGACGTAGACAAGATGTCATACTATCTACTTGGTCAAGTCTTCGTCCGCTTTACTGTCCCTTTACCAATAATTACACCCGAACGCTGTCGTAACTTCAACAAGTAGCCAATTAAGTGTCCCTTTACTTACGTTAGTTACGTACTTTAGTTCAACCCTCATCTGACGTAGAAAAGGAGAGTTATACTATTTCTATTTTTTTAATTTATTTATCATTTAAATCCATAAAGGTTTCTTGATTAAAAAAATTTAAAAAGAACGATTAGGTTTATTTTCCAAACATTAAATAAGAGTAAAACTCTTACCGTTTCCCTTGGGATAAAGTAGAAAACTGTTTTGCCTTTCAATTATTTATTAGTACAAAAATAACCAAATAAGTATATTATATTCTATTTTTAAGTAATTTAATTTTTTTTTCAAATATAAGTCATCTCTTGATCGATCAAATATATATTATTACAAAAAAAGCCGTATAAGAAAATTACTGTAAATAAATTAAGTATTTAAAATCTACACTACTTCAAATAAAACCACAGAAATAATTTTTAGTCTTTAAATCTTTTACCACTGACAGCGCAAATCGTGTTTGTATGCAGCAGGCCACTGGGTCGACTCCATGCTAGGGTGGAAAATGTATGTTAAATCAATCCAACGTTATCGTAATTACCTTAAAAGTAGTATTGCATTTAAAAGGATTGCATTTTTCAAAGTTTCCTTATTTTATAGGGACAAACAAGACAACGGTCATTAATATCTAAAAGTTACGACGAATAGAATTATGTCAAAATACAGATAAACTAAAAATTCAGTGAAAGTTAAAAAAAAAATATTATCGGAATAAAATAATGAAAAAAAAAATTTATTATGCAACAAATAGAAAAATAATTTGAAGTTGTATAGTTTGACAAAAAAATCAAGATGTAAACAAGAAATAAACAAAAATGAGGTGAATGTATGTATGTAAAATTCAATAAATCTATTTCAATGACGACTGATAAAGCAAACGTAAACTCAATAATTTTAATGTTTTAAATTAACAATCTCAAAAGAAAGTTGTGATGAATCCAAATTTTTTTTGAAATTGGTTAACGGATATAACAACAAAAACAGTAAGTGATTTAAGAAAATTAGTATAATATTTCATTTTTCATGAAATACACGCGCGCACTCACACACACACAACACAAAGGAGAGAGATAGAATGCGAGAAAAGAGAAAGAGGGAGTGATACAGAGAAAGAAAAAAAGAAACTTTCAGAAGTTTCTGTCATACTGATAAAGGAAAAAATTCAAAAAATTGGTCTCCGAAAATTTTGTTCTATTTTATTGATATTAATTATATCAATTTCTCCAGAATTAAATTCTCAAACAATATTATCCTAAAGTATTATTTGGTATTTTGGTAATACTGCCGATCTCCACGGCTGAGTGACAACATCACGGCCTATCATCCAAAGGTCCCGGGTTCAAAACCCGATTAGGCATGGAATTTTTCATACGGTACTAATCTCTATTTTTATATTCCCACGCACAAGTTTCTTTGTAAGCTTCTGTGATGAATTAATTCGTCAACCCAAAAAAAATTTAACGAAGTAAATTAACGTCAAACCTAAAATAGTTCAATTCGACTCAATTTTTTCGAGTTTTACAACAAACTTTTCTCGGAACTTGATGTAGATGAAGTTCCTATTTTTTAATTATTAGTAAAAGATTTCTTATAAAAAAAATCAATTTTACTGAATAATTTCTGTCCATATAGTTTTAACATAGTATTATTTGATATTTAATGCAGAAATATTTAGATAGTCGTAACTCAAAAAAAAAAAAGTATTTCCAATCTATATTTACATGAGTATTGTTTATTATTTCGATAAGAAAAATACTCCTATAAAGTACGGCTAATCTTTCTGAAATAAAATGTATGTAAACGTAGATTAAATATAAGAATCGCATCAGATTAGTTCTTTCGTTCATTCATTATGATGAATTAACCAATTATTCATTAAAAAGATCGTAACTATTCTCTTCTTCAAAATAGACCGTCTTTTTAAGAATTCAAATTGCAGATAGTAATTCTTATATAAATTAAAACGTTTCTTAATAATAAAATATTAAATTAGGCAAAGAAATACTAAATTAAAACACAAAATCTACCTTAAAAATTAAGTATGGAAAAATGTAAACATCTTGTTAAAGAGACGTAGTAGGCTTACTGTACCACGAAGCAACAAAATATTCTCTGGTCTAATGGTGTTTGCCACGTGTATCGAATCCCCACCCTAAATTCACTTTCAGTCCTTTCAGCGTATCCTGCCTCATAACTCAAATACGTAATATCATCTCATTTATTATATGCTATATCTCATTTATATTAACCCTATGTTATATCTTTTGATTTATGTTAAAATGATTACACTTTATGAATTTGTTTTTAAAATATGGATGATAAATAATTATCCTTTTAAAAATTAAAAAAAAAAATGTATATATATATAAAACTGGTTATTTTTTTATTAAAACGAAAGGCATATTTATTGTGTAAAAAGGGGATTTTGTACAATCCTTTTGAAGTATAGAAAAAGAACGGTCATATAAAAATAATGCGAAAAATAAAATCTAAAACTTTATAGAAGAGATTTTATTTTGTTTATAGGCATTTGCAATCCGCAAAGATCCATAAGTAAATTTGATTTGCGATAATCTTGTGAATAAAATTAATAAGAGATACAGGGAGTTTATGTCTAGCTCTTGATGACTGCGGTGGCGTGGTTTCTAGCTCCGAGTATTCGTGGTTATTATTGCGGTTATTGTTAATAATTTGCTGACTTTTTCGTTTTGTCGTTCGTTTAGTGATGTTTTTGGTACTTTTGTTGAGTTTTCGTGTATTTTATTGTGACACGTTTAGTTTACGTTAAACTGAATTTCGTTGCGCGTTTGTGATTTGTTCAGTGATATTATATTAACTGACGTGTTTCTGAAGTTAATTCCAGTTTTTATCGTGTTATTTTATAATTATAAGTGTTAATAATTATTATTTTATAATAACTTAATAGACTAGCCTACGGTAACTAGGACTTATTTACATTAGTTACCCGGCCGTAGTTAGTGTATTACCTATGTTTACATTCTATTTAGAGTTTAGAAGTGGAATTTTTTATAAAACTAATTTAATTTAAAATTATATTTATAACAGCCGTTTAGAATACGGAAATTTTGAAGAAACATTTCCGTCCGTCAGGGAGGGAAATAATAATTGGTTTGTTTGGCATTTCTCCCACCACCACACCCCATTCGATCGCCTTAAAGAATAAGACTGAATGTCCGTGCCACAAACGGCTACTGTGCCTCAAAACGGTTTAGCGACCAATATCCTAATTAGCTACTAGATCTTACTTAACTGCGTGAGCGGAATAAACGTGGTACCCTACACCACTCGCTTGCGTGTCACACCGCTCACTTGTCATATTACTAAAATGGGTAGGCGCACTCCATTTACATACTGAAATATATGACTTGTCAGTAAATTAAAATGTATTCCGTCAAGGACAGCAATTCGCTGCCACGTCTAGGTCGCTGAATGCCAGCAAGTACCTGTCCACCATATTATAGCGCTTGGAGCTACATTTGACCGACGGCCAGCCATTTCTCAAGGGCAGCTTCCTACAGCAAGCGGTAGGAATCTTACATCCCTTAAACTACTAATACCGGTTGAACAAAGCAATGGCATCAAGGAACTCTCACACGGTGCAGCAATGCGCGCCACATTGACTCGTCGCTTATGAGTAGGCAATTTTTCCCGTGACCTCTAAGTTTCAGGGTGGCCTGAGTTCTGGGCCTCCCAACAGCTGGATAGTCGAATATCATGTGTTCGTTCGACTGGATCTCCCCGAGACAAAAGCTTCATCGCTTTCCAGGCGGAACCGAAACAAATATTGGTTCAAATTTACGTAGTTAGAGAGCAATTGGGATCCCGTTGCCCTTAAAATCGAACTAGAGGCGTACTAACCCCCCAAGTCCTGTATAAATCTATACAAGAAACTTCCCTTATTGGTGGCGTGCCATTCTTACTGCCATGCTTCCATCGCGAGGCTGCAGCGCTTCCTCTGCAGGCGGGAGATGGGTAACTGTTCGAAAATTAGATTTGGTGCATTGCGATCACCGTTCCGCTCCGGCATAGGCCCGTCTCAAAACCGCATCCAACATACCTCGACCTTCCTACCTGTTCGCAATTTCTACATTGCCGCCCAAACTTTCACCACTAAATCGATTGGGAGAGCCTTTCTCAATACGGTGGTAGTCTCGTAGGAGGTTGTTTTTACACTTTACACACACCAGTGCATAAGATTAAGGCTCTGCGCTGAACGCTCCTTGAATTTTGAATAAGTGCTCGATTTCTTTCCGACCTATGCGCCCAAACGGACGTAACTTCTGCTTCACTCTCCGGAGCATCTGGAAACAGAGTATCCAGAAACTCTTGGTAAGTCGCCACAGATGATAACGTGTGGTCACGACCACCAAACCCGCATCGAACAATGGACAACACGTGCGATGGCTTTGGCCGGTAACATGACTTAGCAAGCTGGATGATCAGAAGGCGTCCCCAGGGAGCGACCGACAAGCCACGACTCCGAGGATCCCCTGCTGCCCACCACCTGAAGCTGTCCCCCTTGTGCAGTCTCTATCGATCCGCATCTCCTCACCTGTCTTCGCCTCTCCTTACTGGCCTTCTCTCCTATCATTTTTGCGATCTTAGTCGAGACACATTCCTATTCGTCACTGTGGCTGGGCATCACCTCGATTATATTGTTGGCCGCCTCCACACTCTGATCGTCGAGCACCACTCTTATGTCGCGCCATCTAGGATAAAAGACCAAATGCTCTGCTGTAGTCTTATGTCGCAGAAGAAGTGTTTTGCCAATTATCTGAGGCTTCTATTTCGCAATGTGAGGGAGCTGAACCTGTTGGTTCGACAACATTCGAATAACAAGGTTGATTAAAAGGTGCTCAGAGAACGTGGACAGAAATGCTCGTATGTTGGGAACATTAGAGGATGTTCTAGACAAAATTGATGAGGGATCTCAAGGCGGGATGACTATTCGATCAAGTATGATAATAAGGCTACTCAGATGTATCACATCGTTTCTGATGAGGCATTGCAGACTACGGACCGGGGAATGGAACAGACCACGGCTTGGTCGATTGAAGAACTTCGGCGGGCGATCGACAATGGAGTTGCTGATTCCGATCTTGAGCGGCTAGTCCTAAGGGGATGGCCTGAACGCATCTTTCAGTACTCTGCTTTAGTGGAGGATACTGCCGACTTTGTGAAATCGGTGAACTGTTCCGGTTGAACAGTTAAGACCACCAAATAGACAGGATGTTTACGTTGACATAATTTTGTATATGTGACGTCCAACTGTTATGATTTAAACAAAGATCACGGTTTTTATAATTTACATATGAAATTTCAACTATTATTACAAATAGAACGATTATGAGAGTTCCTGAAGGTGGAATTTAATTTCTAAAGCGCTTGAACGCATCGAATTTAATTGTTGGTTTTCGTATAAACTTTAATTATATACTATACCATCGGAACATGGTTAAAAAATTTGTAATAACAAATATAAGCTCCAACAAAAATTGTTTTCTTCCTCTAAAATCATTAATAATTACAACTTAACGAAGAGTATAGTTTCAGGTTTCTTAGACAACATTCTACGGAATATTCTGGTGATTAAAATTATAAATGAGCTATATAAAGTTCAGACAGATTGAATCTGGATAGTGATCTTACATAAGAAATGTTTTATAAAGCTGGACCACTATTTCCAAACCCCTGTCCTATCTAAAAATAGATAAAGACTGCATAAATTTTATAGTATTCCACCTCAAGATGTTATCAATATTGTTAACAAGTTACTGATTACCAAAGCGATTTTTCAATTTTTGTAATTTCATTACAAAAATGGAGATAGTTGGGCTATTGAATGTTCGTTTTATTTACAATTGTTTTAAGTTTAACAATAACATTTACACTCCTTAAGAAGATCTAATTGTCGATAATTCACTTAGTTCGTTAGCTGCTAAAATTGATGAATGATTTACAAAAAAGAATTTAGGCTGATCGTTTCTTCAAATATTTCAAATTTTGGTACGCGGATACATAAGATATATATATATATAAGAATACTTATGATACGCGGATGATATTTTTTATTATTTACGGGTCGCCTGAAACAATTAGGAATATACTTGAATTTTATTAACATGTTACACAAAAATACCGTTTTTTTTGTTGGAAGTGGAACAAAGTAATTTCTATCGTTTTATATATTTAAATAACAAATTGGATTGTAGCATACATCACAAACCTTCACCCGCTGATACAGTCATTTATAGTACATAATTCCATGATTTGCACATAAATTAGCGGCTTTCAACAGTTATATTCATCAATTGTTAAATATTCCGTAGTCAAATGATAACTTTGAGAAAAACTATAACACAAATTGCTGCAAATAATAGTTACCAAACAAGTCTAATTGATTAACTGCTTCAAAATAAATTATACAAAATTGCAACTAGCAAAGTTTTTCCTTCAGTTAATTCAATCCAAGAGAAATTACACACTCATATAAAAAACTCACAGAAAAAATCTGTAAATATTTCAGAAACAGAGATTTTGATGTCGCTTTCAAATCTGATTCATTAAGAATAACAAAAGTAAAATTGATAAACTTCAAAAATCAGTAGTTTACAAATCTGAATGTGGTTCTTGTGATAAAGTTTATACTGAACAGACTAATAGATCATAGGTGAAATATATAACGAATAACAAATCTTTTTTTTTTCCTATAACAAGAGGAATTCTAATTATCTATCATTTAATTAATGAAAATCGTGTTTTTAATTACAATTTCAAAGTACTTCATGTTGAGAATAAAGGTTTGAAACTGAGCCTTTTAGAATCATCGGAAATTATTTAAAAATTCTAATTTACTTTTAAATGATTAAATTAATTAAACCTAACTTAATGCGAGATAAGCTTCGTATCTAAATGTCAATATCACCCTTATTTCCGAATTGACCAATAGTATTTATTTATAAATTTATATATTATGATAAATATATAAATTAGATATATATATCCCTTTTATTGATTCATATCTCTATGCACTTTATCTCCACAGATTTATATATTTACCATGTTCTTTAAATCTAACAACGAAATTAAATTCTTATTTTAAACTGTTGCATTCTGTACGTAACATCTGATGAAGATACTGTGTATCGAAACATCTGTTATTTTTTAAATGAACTTGAACAAAGGTCAAGAAACATTTTGTTTGCGCTTTCCAATTTTTAATTACGTATTTTCACCAAGTAAAGGCATCATCCATCGATTAATAAATAGAAATATTTATCGAATAATTTTTCGTAAAAAATGTCTTTATTAGTTAAAAATATGGGCAAACATTTAGTATCATTCATAGTATTAAATATATTGCAGTTTTAATAAAGGCTTATAAACTGATCTAACGATAAAAAAAATATATATATAAATAATGCAGCTTATTCATCATATGTGTAATGCAAAATAGTAATTTTGCATTAACAAAATTAACATTTTGCAAAAACAATTAAAGTAATAAATATGTATTAACTTTTCTCCTTTTTGAAATGTATTTATCTATTGAAAATTTATAGCCTATGTTTTACTTAAAACATGTTTTAGGAATCTGCTTTCGATTTAAAAATACCTATTCCTGGCTGTAATTACTTGAAAAGTTAAATGTTTATTCAAACATTTACCTTATTAAGTTAAATAACGTTAATTTATTAAGTTACATCAAACCTTTATTCTTAATTACACGATTAATTAAAAATAATCAATAAAAATGTAAATATAATATTTTTGTTCCTTCATGTTACATCAATCTTTTAGAGGTTTTAATGTTAGTTGTATCAATAAGAATTTCTCTTTATACTATCTGAAAAAAATAATATTATTATCTGTGAATTACAGAATAACCGATTTGAAGAGGAAATCATTGCGGTTTTAATAATTTATTGTGAAGCTGGACTTAAAGAAAGGAAATTGTTTAAAATGAAACCGGTAAATAGAATAATAAACAAATGTTTGTAATGTAAGAAGAGGTAAAATGAACTGTACTATAGATTTTAACAAAAGGCAAGAGATAAACTAATTGGGTATATCTTCAGTTGTTTGAGACATGAAGGGTTGATAAAGAATAGCATTGTAAAGAAATGCTTTAGGGGATGAAGTTGATTAGAATGTGTACAAAACAAATAATGAAGGATTTCTAGTTGAAATTGCTACTTGAAATTAAAAAAAAGTAAGCCACTAAAAAAAAGGAGATTTATTAAGAAGAAATATTTGAAAATCATTATTACGACTGACAGTCTAAACAAGAGGTAAACAATGTAAAAAGAAAAGGAAATAAGTTACACGAAAAAACCCAATACTTTACTCGAATTACACGCTGTTAATTAATTTCCAGTAATTATTAAAACCTACCATTTCTTTTCTTTACTGGAAGAAAAGTAAAACTATTTTATAGTGAATTCCAGATCGTATGAGAATGCTTTTTCTAACTCTTTTCATAGATTATTGAAAACTCTTGATTGTAAAAGAACTTCAAAATCAAGCTGAAAACATATTTTCTAACCCGTTTATATACTTACATCATTTGAAATATTAAAGGTGAAGTTTTATCTATAAATAAAAGTAATAAGATATTTTCCGCCAGGCTACTGATAATTTAAAGTTGTCATTAAAATTTGCATTAAGATAATTTCACTCAAAAAGATTGTTTAAAATTGATTTTGTACTTATTTCTTTATCTCAAGAAGCGCAGACAGATACATAAATAGACATATGTCATGATGTGGACGTTTTATATTTTTTTATTAAATGAGAAAATTTAATGAAATTATCTAATATATTCTGCGCCGTGTACACATAAAACTATACATTTTATACTGGTATGTGTATTGAAAATGCATAAATTCTAATTTTTTTTATTGTTACATTATCATATAAATAAAAGTAGTTAACAGAAGAATAATTACAAAAGAAAATAATTCCTAAAAAATAAAATAGTAATATAATTCATTAAATTTCTTGAAATTTATGTTACACGAATACGACGTAATTTGAATTCAGATGTACAGGACTGTATCCAAAGAAGATAAGATGGTTGTGATGCATTATCCGTGATCAAACATTGAATACATCTTGTAAACCGATAGCACAATCTTGTATGGAAATAAAACGTCCGGCATCAAACTATTGTGGTTTCGACTCATACGTGGTCGTTATCGCTTAGAGTGGACGGAAAAGTTGTATATTCAAACCAAGGTTGAACTGTGCTATTCTTGGAAGATTTAAAGGCAGAGTTTTTTTTAAATCCTGTATTCTACTAAAGAGATATCTTTATCCCTCAAAAAACGTAGGCAGTATTATTAATAATAATGATGTTCATGACTTTTTTTAATAATCTTCTTGTGAAAAATAAAATAAGTTTACATTCATTTATGTAATACATTTATTTTAATTGTTCCAACATATTTAGACTTTATTTTTTTTTTTTTTAATTATATGAAATAGTTTAAATTTAATATACATGTAGAAAAGTTAAAAGTATTAATTAAAAAAATAAAATAAATGCATTTATTAAATTAATCATCAACAGAAAAAACACGCAAAAGCTTCAAAATTTGATTGAAAAAAAAAATTTTTCAATGGATTAGTTAACGGTTATTATTATAAAATTTGTAATCCAAAATGTATTAATATAAAATGTAATTATTAATATGCAGTGAAAGAAGAAACTGAATTAATTTGGAGAGAGTGGGAATGAAGGATAAGTAAAGTGAACAGATTTTGTTAACAGTTTAGTCAGACAGTATTTTAATAAACTGAATATTGTTTTAGGTGATAGGTAATAAAAATATACACGAAATTATTGGTATTATATTTAAAAAGAGAAATGCTATCTGGCGTTATGCAAACAGTTTTTTTTTTTTTTTTTTTTTTTAGCAAGTACTAATAAAAAATGATGATTAATACAACAGATTATTAATACACATTTATATGTCTATAATTATGACAAACATTTTGTAGAAGAGACGTTCTACAAAACGTCTTCAAAATGATTTCCACCACTTTAGGACGAACCATATTCCATTCTTCCTCACTATTTCTTTTTTCCTCCTTTCACTTTTCTTAATACCTCTTCTTTCCATCCAAAAATTGTTCTTTCCCTTCCCTTGACCGTTCTATTTCCAGTTATTCTTTCATTTTATCTTCTTTTCTGATCTTTTGTTTTTGAAAACCCATAATAATTTTTATTTTAAAGGTGTCTCTCTCTGTTATATCCTTTTCTGTTACATTTTTAAACTTTTATGTCTCGATCTATACTATAGAAAAAATCAAAGGTTTGCTTAGTTAACTTGTTTTAAGTCATTCAGACATGGGATGACGAAAGGAGTTTAATTTTTAATTATGTCAGTATTTTTTCCCAATTTTGATGTATTTGATTGTTGCTTCTAACATTAAATATGTTTCTTTCCTTTATGGGACCAAATATTATTACAGTTATTTTTTTTCCTATATATTCCATATATGTATTTATTTTTAAACACTCATAAGCATAGCCGATTGGTTTTTTAAGCATTTCTTGTTATACGCTTGATTATTTTGTAAACTTATAATTCTATTTTATTTTATCAACGTAAGAAATTTATTTTATTCACTAAGTTAATCAGTATTAACAAAAGAATTAAAGGAAAAAGCATGAAAAACATGCAATATCAGGAAGCAAATCGTTTAATTTCAAGAATGATTAACTTTATAAAGTAGAGTTTTGTCGGAATATGATCAGCTTGTAACCGACCTCCTCAGGTAGTTACTAAAATGTATATTTTTTTTTAATTACACGCTGATTTGTTTACAACTTAGATAAACTTCTAACAATAATTAATTTATTGAATAATTTTATCGTTTTAATTTAGTAAAAATAAACAAGCGTACTGTATTTATAAATTGGCTACTCTTACAGATTTAAGTTTGTTTACCGTAGAATCTAAAAAGAAGTTATAAGTGTATATTACAAAGATATAAAATATATCTTACGTACTTTTTATTTTACCTTTCAATTGACTGAAGCAAATTCAGTCAAAAAAAAATACATTTTTTGATTCCAAAATACGAACAATCTCCAAAATCCTCTGTATATTATAAAACGGTAAGAAAAATACTGAAAACACAAAAATTACAATAACTCAATAACCGAATCGATCTAGCGGTAAGATCTAATTGATCTACTGGCCACGAAGTAGCCAAGGGTGGCAGCCCCTTATTTATTTTTAATTCGTAACCCTGGTATATAATATTTCTAATATTTATTTTGTTCTCTTAGTTATTTCATCGGTAAGTAGTTTATCAGTCTTATGTCCACCATTTGTTTTTAGATTTACAATTATGATCTACTAAACCAAGAAATTAACACTTTTTTGAATACATTAATCATTCGTTAACGTCTACTTACCGGTACATATTAAATTACAACTAGACTAGATAAGTAGTTTCAATGACTTTAATTTTATACGACTCGATTAGTCAAAGAGACTTTTAATTGACTGAATTATTTGCGTCCAGATTTTAAAACCTTTGTTCATAAAAAGTTTCGTAACTGATACTGTATACATTACACAGAATATATTAGCGCGTATGTTTGACTACAGACAACTGTTTTGTTTCACTCGAAGGAGTATAATCGTTCATATTTCATTGGTTCTTTGTATAATCGTTCATGAATACCGTGTCCGGCAATTCCTATTACTACGTATTATTACTATTATTCAAAACGTGCTTTAAAATTATGTTGTACCGTAACCGGATATTACTGTAAAACATTTCCTTTCAAAAATGTAGTTTTATCATCATATTGCTATGA
This sequence comes from Lycorma delicatula, assembly GCF_047948215.1. Taxonomy (NCBI): domain Eukaryota; kingdom Metazoa; phylum Arthropoda; class Insecta; order Hemiptera; family Fulgoridae; genus Lycorma; species Lycorma delicatula. Next base: position 115,937,996 of record NC_134462.1, read on the forward strand.
ATTTAAAACTGCTCGTCTTTTGTAAACAATAAATAAATCTTGTTAATTTTGTTATCTTACTTATTATGAGTCGTCCTGATTACGGTACACTCAGGAAGATTATTCTATCAGTTGGTTTATGTTTTCGTGTAATTTTTAAAGTTGAATTTTGAAACTGAATGAATGTTTTGTTTTGTATTTTCTTTTTTAAAAAACATCATTATAAACTATAACAAATATATATATATATATATTTATCTAAATATAAAATATAATATATACATATATATATTTTATCAGATGTCGATTTTTATCCATTTTTGTAACCTATTTTATTTATTAAACTACATTGTTTTCGTTTGAAACTTTTACTGTGGAAAAACAGCATGGTATGATTACATTTCTATTTTCTGAAGATGTAAAACCACCGAAACTCACTCAGGATGTTGAAACATTAACGTAAAACATTGTTATTAAATGCAAATGCATCAATTCAAATCTTTATAAATGAATAATGTAATTTAATTTGGGTAGAATACGTGTAAATGTTTTTCATCGTAACGAAAGAACGGTGAAAGTTCCAACTTAGGCTTTTTTAAAATATCATTAATGATATTCGCGATGACACACGCATAAAAATTTGAGTAATTGCTGAAAATTGTTGTAAGAGTATTCCGATCAATTATCCACGATAAACTGAATTACCGCAAAATATGTTCGAGCGGTTGATTTAAAATCACATTTGAAAATAACATAAAGAGAGATACTCGTAGCTGATTTAAATCGCATAACATCTATTAATGAAACTTGGATTCATAATTTTGTACTGGAACCCAAACTTCAGAGTACGAAGTCGAAACATTTGAGTTTACCCGCAACAAAAAACATATGATAGCCGGTGAAATGACCCTTACGGTGTTTTGGAACCATAATACTCAATTTATTGTGATTATTTGAAAGGGCAACGTACAATAGACAGTTAATACTATAGTAGCATGCAAGAAAATAAAAGTAAAATTACATTAAGGAGGAAAGAATCCGCTTCTTTCTTGAGAAAGGTGTGCATCCACCTTTGTGAAAGACACAGGAAGGCATCCAAACGTTTGGTCAGAAGGCTCTGCCACATCCACCTTACTGAAAAGATCAGATGTTCTGTTTGTTTGGTCTTCACAGAGTTTTTATGAGGCACCCAGATCGGAGACAATGAACAAGCGAAGAATGCGGTGTAAGAACGTTCAGACACCGAGATGAACGTTTCTTTACTTTTGGAATAGAAAACTCACAGAAAGATGCGAAAAATGCATAAATGAACCCGGGGCTTATGTCGCAAATCAGCGGTAGTTTCATTGTAGTTGAATAAATAATTTTTTTACAGTCATTTGTTTAATTTATTATTAAACAACACTAGTAAGTTAATCTATAATGGAAATTCTAGATGATGAGAAATTATTTCTATACTTAATCATTTTTATGAAATTTTGTTTTATATGAAAAGTTTATAAAGCAATCTTAAAACCTAAATAGTATCAATTTGTATAGGCACATTTACTAGTTTGATAAGTTTTATGTTGTTAGATATACTCTGAAAGAAAGGATGCATTCTGTACTTTTTGTATTATCTGTATCTCATGACATACATAATTTCAGTAGTTCTGTTTTCCTACTGAACAGAGGCATAAATAAATATTTCATGACAGAAAAGAAACCATCAATTTATTTTCATAAACGATTCATCTCAATCCTATCTGTAATTTTAACGCATTTTAAGTATCTGAGGTTCAAATCCTACTAAAGGCTACTTTTATCTTTAGTACCTACTAAAGGTTACTTTTATTCGGATTTGACACTAGATCGTGGATATCGGTGTTCTTTGGCGTTTGGGTTTTAATTAACCATACATCTCAGGAATAGCCGACCTGAGACAGTACAAGACTACACTTCATTTACATTCATACATATCATCCTTAATTATCCTCTGAAGTAATACCTTACGGTGGCTCCGGAGGCTAAACAGATAAAAAACGTATGTGAGGTTGAAGAGGCTTCAGTTGCAGGAAATTTCTTTGAGATTAATGATGTATATTAACAGCCACTCCCTAAAATGAATAGCAAAGATATGATTTGTACTACAGTTTATCATGAAACCGTGTTTTCGATTTAATGAAGAAAACAACACGAAATCACAACCCTCTCACATTTCCTGATTTTTCCAACAAACGCTTGCTTGGGAATATGAACATGATTCTTTTTGGAAGTGAATTGTATCCCACATTAATTAGGCTTCGCCTAAACCTGCTTGGTTTGCTCTACTAAAACTGTACGGTTTCCAATGTTAAGCTTTTCATTTTTCCTTCTTATTAATTTTTAGTTTCCAGTAAATAAAGCTACATTGTCGAATGAATAGTAGTTTTTTTTTCTATTAATACGATTTGATCATTTGATTCAATAAACAGTTCTGTTCATTATTCATTATAATCAATGTAACCAAGAATAATTTCCAAGTTAAAACTCAGGTGATTAAAAAAAACTTTAAAATAAATAAGTAATATAAAATTTTAATAATTTTTTTTTTAATTAATAAAAAAAATTCAAATAATGCTAAAAACATAGCCATAAAATTAGTGCTTTAGTATTAAGATCTTCTAATTTGTACCCGTAAATTTTTTAGAAATTTAATTATATTATGAATTAAGTAATTGTTCTCAAAAGACGTTATAAACTATTAAAAAAAAAAAAAAAACTATTTTACTATTTGTGACCAAAAGGGACTCTGTCAGAATCGTTTTCACAGTCGATTGCTTCCTTATTTTCAAGTAGTTCCTTTGTAATACGACTGTGTATGTACTTCAACACATTGTTTCTGCTCTTTAAGTGCGGATTCTAGCAGTGGCTTTTATAAAGTTCCCAAAATTCCTTACAAAATAATCAAGAGTGGATTCCGTCCACAATATAGCCCACTACTATGTTCACCAGGCGAGCTATTCTACTCCGTTGACCATCTCGCTTCAGCGATCAACTAAATTTCCCACAGATAAAACGTTTACACGCGCAAACGCTAACGGACTTTTATATGAGCTCTACGTAATAGAAAAGGTTACATTCACTTCTTTAATAATGAACTTACTTTACGTATGCTTTTCTTTTTAAAGTTATTTTTAGAGTTTTATTGGAAAAGCTTTACTGAGATACTCATGTCAGTTTATTTGTTCTAACAAATATTTATATATATATATATATATATATATAAATATATATAAACCAATATTAACACAAAGAGTTACCTTTTTTAAAAATAAATTAAAAAAAGTAATGTAATATAAATATTTAATTATGAAAAAATATGTGATAACACAATGAAATTTAAAAGAAACCAGTGAGTCATACAAAAGATATCATATTAAAATTAAAATTTATAAGTTTATATATATATATATATATATAAAAGCAGTAATTTAACAAAAAAAAAAAAAAAAAAATTAAAAATTCACCATAAAAATAACAGTACTCTCAATTGTTATTTTAATCTACAACTGCATGTATCGATCCAAAAAACGTTTCAAATAGACTTTTTTTGTTAATTAATTTGTTATTAAGTAATAAAAATAAAATTCACCGAAACCTATTTGCATTAAATGAAAGAAACTGCGTTTTGATAAAACTAAGATAATGAATTTCGAGCAACAACGTAAAGAATGTTGCTAAGAATGTCGTATGCAGAACTATGTATTATTTTTAATCCATATGTTTACCAATTAATTTTCTTGGAATTTCTCACAAAAATAATTTGAATATTTGAAGTAAATCTAGCACTTTATATACTTACACTACAACGATTCAGTAATTCGTAACTATAGAATAAAAAAAATCTGATGTGGACAACAAATGATTTGTTTTTACGCCTATTAAACTACATATGTACATTTTTTTTAAATGAAAGTATCGCAAAATTTTATTTCATTAAAAATATCTTGATATTTTTTCGTATTTATATACTTTTGTTGTTATTGAATTATTATTATTCATCGTTAATTTATTTTACAATCAGAGGTTAATAATTATTAATAAATCAATATATTTAAATTGAAAAAGAAATCTAAAAAAAAAATTGAATTCGGATTCAATCCGATGTGCCTTCTCCTTGCATGATCCAAATTGTTATTTAATTAAAGTTTTATTTTGTTATAACTCTGGAACTAATGAAAATAAATACCGCTTACAATATAGCGTTGAAAAGCTCCAAAAAGGGCAGTTAAGTAAAAGCCTAAAATCCATTTTGTTTTTGGACACTTTTAGTTCAGTCGATTGCAATCAAAAGGGGAGGTGCACAACTAGATGTTACAACCTAAATCCAAATATTCAACATCGTACGGATAATCGTTTTTGAGTTATGCGAGATATATACGTACAGATGTCACGCCGAAACTAGTCAAAATGGATTCAGGGATGGTCAAAATGGATATTTCCATTGAAATCTGAAAACCGAATTTTTTCGTGATCGCAGGAAGTGAAAAAAAGGAAATAATTTTTAATTTTGTATTTTTTATTAATTTTTTTATTGTCATTTAATATTTAAATGATAATAATTTATCGTAAGCATATTATTTAAATATAACCGAAAAGATCATATATTTCGTTAAAAAATCTATCAGTTAATTTATCTTGGAAAACATATTATGTTACCCGAAGTTTTTCTATATAACGAAGAATCAACTGGAACAGTCCATTTTATGAGGAGAAAGCAAGTAAAGGAGTACTAGTAAGGAGTTAAAAATACCCAAGAATAAAAACATACGGGCATGATTAAGAACTTTTCTTCTTTTGTGGGAGCTGAACATCAATAATACAAATTTCCCTTTTTACTTCCCTTGTACGAAGTAAAGGAAGCATTGTGATCGCAAAAAAAATATGTTTTCCAGATTTCAACGGAAATATCCATTTTCACTAGTTTCGGCGTGACGTCTGTACGTATGTATCTCCCATAACTCAAAAACGATTAGTCGTAGGATGTTGAAATTTTGGATTTAGGAAAGCTGTAATATGTAGTTGGGCACCTCCCGTTTTGATTGCAATTGACTGAACCAAAAGTGTCCAAAAAAGCCCAAAATCCAACAAAAAAGATGGATTTTGGACTTTTTCTTAACTGTAGTAATAAACTTTCACCGGGTGCTTTTCAACAACATATCATAAGTGGTATTTATTTTTATTGGTTCTTGTTTTGGATTTTGGATCTTTTTCTTAATTGCATTAATAAGACCTCATTCAGAGCTTTTCAACATGTCATAAGTGGTACTAATTTTCATTGGTTTCAGAGTCATAGTCAAAAAATGTTTAATTAACGATTTATTTGGATCTTACAAGGGGAAACACATCGGTTCGAGTCAGACTTCTTCTTCTTTTTTGTTGTTAAATTTATTGTTTAATTAAGTATATTTATTTATTAACATCTCGTTAAGAAAAATCTTTACGATGAATAATAATTCAATAATAACAAAAATAAAAATAAAAAATATCGGAAGTTTTTAATGAAATAAAATTTTATGAACCTATCATTTTAAAAAAATATATAAGTGTAATTTAATAGGCGTACAAATTTTATGTGTTGTCTACATCAGGTTTTTTTCTTACAAATAGGACCACAATTGTAAAATTTTTATAGGTGACTATATTCCAGATTAAGTGTATTAAAAATTTTAAAAAAATATTCGATACAGTGTTATTTATTACATAAATACTACTTTAAACTATGATCATTTGAAATTATTAAATTGTCTTGCAGTTTTTAATTTTAATTCCTTTAAAATAAAAGAGTTAATGTTTTTCTTTAGAGAATAAAATCATCATCATCATCATCTTTTAATTTTTAACGGTTTCTAGAATGTTATTGATATTTAATTTATAAAAAAATAATGTTGAAAGGACTTATTGAAAGAAGTAGTAAAACTAGGAAACCTAAGATAATTTAGAATGAAAATTGTACGAAAAGAATAAATAAAAAGATAGACAGACGGTAGATATCATTACGGATCTAGTTTAAATAATATGTGTAAGGGAAAATGGTGCGATAATAATTGTTTGAAGAAATATTGATAAAAACACTAAAACCTTTTAAAGACTTTAAAGAACGGAAGAAAGAAGAAAATTAAGAAAATGTTCACTTAAACAACTTTTTAAATTAAAATGATAAAAATAATTAAAGCCATTATTGCACATTTACAAAAGCAGTAATCTTTTATGGCATGGAAACTACTAATATAACTTGAATAAATAAATCTACTCGAGATAGAAAAAGAATTTTAAGAAGGGTTTGTGGTACAAGAACACTTGACTGAGATTAAATAAAGAAATATACGATAAAATTGAAGATCTGGAAGTAACAATAAGAAAACGACGACTAAAGTTTTACGATCACACGATTCGAATGAACCAATCAATGCTAAACCAACAGATTTTTAATAAACTCTATAATTATAAACGTCAAGGTGTTAAACAGATTAAAAACGAGCTCAAGATTGACATTACAGAAAAGTGTCTAGATCGAAAGAAATACAGAAAGAAAATTTGTAAATAAAATGTTTCTCTAGTGAAAAGTAAAAATTCAACAAAGAAGAACGGACTGAAGAGAGAAAAGCTAAACAATCAAAAATAATAAAGTACTTCTGGAAGAAAAAGAAAGGAATTACATGAAATGGTATTTGTGTGGTCGTAAAATACCTATTCGAGGAAAAAAATAAAGGGAATAGAAAAAATCTCATTAAAAAAAATTAATTAATAATTTTTAAAAAATCCACAAAATTCCAAAAATAATAACTTACTGACAAGACGAGACAATACATTACTTTTGTTAAAGAATATTTAATTTTGATTGTAATTAATTGTTTTATAATTGTATTAACTTTACATTTCAATTCATAATTGAAAAAAAACCTTTTTACGTTAAAAGAGTCAAAAAAATTACAACAATAATTAGGTTTCTTTTTAGATTTTCTTTGCTAATTTTTCTCTTAAAGAGAAAAGAAATTTGTTTCTAAAATAATTATAAACTGAAATTCTGTGTAACTGTTGTCTTTATTATTTTCATTTTAAAGTATTAAAAAAATAATAAATAAACTGAAAGAAAGAAAATTGCTTGCACAGAAATTTATTTGAGAATGAAAAACAGCCAGGAGCTCTGTCTAAAACAGACTCAGCATGCTATTATTTAAGAAAAGAAAAAACTATATATATATATGTGCACATTAAAGATACCTTTTCCCATCATTTAGAATTTTATAAAAACTTTCATTTATTTATAATGATTTTAATAAATAATGGATTTAGCCTAAATCAATATAATTTAATCAGATTAGTGAAACAACAAGTAATAGTACATTTTATTGTAAACTTTTATATTATATAACTTCATAATTTAACCGTAAAATAATTTTTTTTTAATATAAACGATGTGTTTGAAATTCTTCAACGAGTAAAATAAAAAACTTCAGTTCTGTTGATGATTTTTACTCTTTCGTTTTTCTTTCAGGTAAGCCAAACTCCCACCATCCGTAAAATTATTTAACTGAGCAGGAATAAAGAAGGGACTACAGGATCTAACGAGATGTTTTTCCAGATAGAAATTGAATCAAGATTAGTAACTCTTCCCGTTTACTGGTGGAAATAATTAAGAAGGGAAAACACAAATAATATTCAAAATGAATGAATATAAAAAAAAATACCTTATACATTAAACGCTAGTTCAGGAAAAGGAAATTTCAAGGTATTCTAAATATAAAAAAGAGGAGGAATATGGGGTGGAACAGTACTATCTGAAGGAATTAACGTGAGAGAGAGAGAGAGTGAGAGAGGAAAAGAAACGCAAGAGATTTAAAGAATGGCACAGAATGTATGTAGACAAGTAAAGAAGATGTCTGGCTGATCCAACGCCGCGAAGAAAGACGAAATCCTAAAGAAGAAGATCAGGAAAAGTAATCTAATCCTATTACAAATGTTTTCAATCTGCAGTAGACGAAATTTAAAAAAAAAAATAGTTACCCTTCCTTGTTTTCTACATAAAGGAAAACAGTTTTAAAATAATTAAGAAAATTGAATGGTGTTTCTATAATAATCATAAGTATAAAAGAAAAGTAAGAGCTTAAATTTCATCAAAATATCTCTCCTCATATTCCAAAAGTAAATCATTTTAATCAACAGAGAGACAGCCAAACATGTCGACAAACAATTAGAATGCTGTATTAATAATTTAGTAAAAAATAAAAAGTTTTACAAATTTTATCAAATTTAATTAAAAACTTCAGTAATCGCCCCATCCACAAATTTTAGATCACCCAAAAAAAAAAAAAAAAAAATTAATGTAATTGGTTTCCTCAACCTTAAATATATATATAGACTTTTATGCAGGCTCTAAAATGCCGTTAGTTTTGTTGAAAAAACCCCCTTTTTTGATCTACTTTGCTCAGTGATTGAGGTTATTTGGTTTTATATGCGGAGAAAAAAATTAGAACAGCAATGAAAAATAAATTGAATGGAACACAATTTGAAAAATTAGAGTGGAACTACGATCGGTTCAATCAAATAATATTAATATCAAATCGGTTTCGTCTGATTTCCAAAATTAATGTGAAAAATACAATCAAAATTATATTGTTGTGTGTGCGCGCGCACGTACGGGGGGTGGGTTTCTTGGTTGTTAGATGTGTGATACAGCCATCCACACACCTACTCCTATTTTCTACACCAAGTTTTTGGTATAAAAAAACAAATCTGAATTTGTGTAAATTAAGATAAATCTTGTAAATTTTAAAATAATAAAATACAAATGAGAAGTGTAATTAAGATAAACGGATGCACAAAACAATAACACATTGTAATTGGTTAATATTAACTCCTCACCTCCTTAAGACAGCGAATAGCAAGTACCTGTGTTTACTAATTAAACTTAACACTTTAAATTTAAACTGCTCATGCAGATGTACGATCAAAGTTATTTAAATTAATTAAGTCACTGTACTTATCTATGAAATACATTTAATAAAATTTATAAAAAAAATAATTTAACCGTAATATTATGTTTATTTATTCTAATAATAATTAATCACATATTGAAAAATTTTACGTTAGACTAGCTGCGACTAGTACCTATAGTTTAGAACACTGAATAGTGTTAATATAACCGTTTATAGCTTAATTAATAAATTACTTTTAATTTCAGTGAATTAATGAATTAAACTATGAAAAAATAATTTAATTGTTGAAAATATGAGAAATTAAGAAATTCTTGAACCAATGGATGTTCTTTGATTAATATTTGTTAATAATTAAAATATATTTGCCACCGTATTTTGTTAATTTTTTATTGAATAATTTGGATTTAATTATTATACGTAGTAACCTCTGTATTTTAATGGCGTTTTATAATAATATAATCTGGTATGAGTTACTATAGTAACTTTCTTACTAGATAACATTAGCCGGTAATAGAAATATTTAACTGAAATAACTAATAATTAAAAAATTTAAAACGAGTTTAGCAAAAAAAAAAAGAAAAAAAAAATGAAACTATTAAGTATGTAATTAAAACGTTTAAAAATTATTATTTGAATATTAAGAGGCTAAATTTTCTTGGTTGAGATAATTACTTTAATTTTTCTTTGGAATCGGCTCATGAAATGTTGCAAAGCAATAGGTACAACTAGTCTTATAAGTAAGACTGTAATTATGTAAAATGTAATAATAAGCAGATTTTATAGACCAATAAACTGCATACATAGTTTACTTGAGCAATTAAGTACTAAGAATAAAGGCTTGAGACAAAGTACAAAAATGAATAATCTAATGATAAACTTTTACAACAAATTTGATAGAAAATGTAATTTTATCAATATATTTGAAGCAGTTAAGTAATTTCGTTCAGGTACCTGTATTTCAGGAGAAATTTTTTTTTTTGTTTATTCAATAAATTCCATATCTAATTTGTTTTAAATATTCTATAAGACTGGAATAAGGTTACTATTATTATTTGTTAATTAGTCTAAAATTGATAAAATAATAAATACCTAATATAATTTCAACAGACTGCAGTCTAATATGGAAGAAATAAAGATTAATAGATTACTTAATGGCTGTTATTATTAGTGTTTGGTCCATTAATTCAAACATAAACTGTTTTATTGGAGATAATAATGAAGGTAATACGAAATAAAAAAAGGAACTGCGAGGCGTTTAACGTCCTTTTATTAGTACCGTGATTTTTCCGTTTTTGGAAATTTGATCGCTCAGAAATCAAAACCGAAGGGATTTGTCGAGAAATGGTTTTCGCTATCGATTTTCTTGTAAAATATTACGTAAAAATCATGTATTACATCTACACATCCCCGCTTACAAAAAAAATTTGATTCAGTGTTGTGGCGGATCAATGATGGCGGGGGTAAAATTGTTAAACATCGTAAGGTAGTAATTTTATGACTATGCAGATCCGTACTAATTTTTACCTCCTAGTATCTAAGTTTTGAAATATGAAGACGATATATATATATATTTCAATTAATGTAATCTTCACATGTTTAAATACAAATAGGGGTAAAAGAAATAGGAGAACTAGTGTAGAAAATGTGCAGGTAAAGAAGAGAATAGAAGAATAAAATAAAAATAATAAATGTTCATCAACGAGGGAACATTGAATAAAAGAGGGCCTGAGGGTATGTAAGAATAAAGAAGTACGGAGAAGTTTGAGTAAGAATAGGGTAAGAAGAGACCGACAGTTCGTACAGCCGAGAAAGGCGAATGCGAGGAGTACCGACAAGACTAATGCTTCCATTTCAGGCAAGGAGATGCATCACAGTTGCACGACAAGACATAAATAAGGAAGAAGCCTTGCGTACCTGTTGTAAGGGACCTGAGGAGCCCTCTATACCCCATCTCATCCCGTACAGTATCGTCTTCCCTTCTTACTACGAGTTCTCTTTTAGAAATATACTATTTCTCCCCCTCCTTTTCACCCTACTCCATGTAATTTATATTTCTATCTCTGTCATTTATTATTGAAACTTGATTGAAAAGCTAATGACAAATGGTCTCCTTTTTTTGTTGAGGTTGAAAAAAGATACAAAAGATAATATTCTTTGTTGTCATTTGTAGTCTATCAACATTAAATAACGTTAATACATTCGAATCGATGACATAAAAGATTTTGTCAAATTTTAATTATGATTTCAATACCTTTATTCGTTAAAAAAATTAATAAAGTAACAAAAATACATATTTTAAACGCTTCAAAATTTATTGATTCTTCACTAATAAAAAAAACACAAAAAATAATCCAAGATACCCGTATGATATTAAGATCTTTTTTTTTTTTGCAAATAAATAAACCAGTATTTATACCGATAATAAATTAGATATAGATCTCTTATACGAACAAAATTATACGTGTTTACTACACAAGATAACTATGTTTTCACTAAATAAAATAATTATCATACGTTTAATAATATATTTACTTATATGTAATGAAATGATTTCTTCATTCCATCCCAAACTGTTTAAGATCTCTACTTGATAATAGTATTATTGTTCGTATAACTAAAACTAAAAATTTATAAGAACATAAACAATCTCATGAATTCATAAATAGAAAAAAAACAAATAAATTTAGATAATACAAAAAAAAAATAGTAGTCGAATATTGCGACAGGAAATCAATTTTTATAGGATTTTCTTCAAGGAGACCTAAACATCATCTCAGATGATTCAAGAGGAAAATCAAGTTTGTTGAAGAAAATATTTAAAACTGTGTATGACATAAATGTTGTTTCATCCTGGAAAAACATACTCCGATTTCCCAAAGATTTATAGACGGGATGTATAGACGGGACACCTTCATTAATTTGTCTGCTTTCAGACCGCTCTACGGCTTGATTTTACCTTTATTATTTATTCATCTTTTAAATTTTTTCGTTGATTCTTTACTTTCCAGAAGTTTTCTGTTAACTTTTGTTAGGTGCCCGTAGGATACAAGTTTTAAGGACGTGGCGAACTACTTGACTTAATAGGTTCTTGGTATTTTCCTGCATGTTCTTGGTATTTGTCTGTATGTCTATAGATCTGTTTGAGGGTTGTTGTTTTCCTTTCGATGGTAGTAGAATAAGTCCATTCTGAGGTTAAAGTGATTATCGTATAAAATCATGGTTTGTTATAAGTTCAAAAAATTAAATCATTAATGTAGATTAATATAATAGGGAAAAGATATATACAGAAAGTAATTTTGCTATTATCATGTAGATAATAAATAAAAGTAAATCTTTGAAAGAAGAATTACGGATTAAAACTATTTGAACCAGAAATATAGTTTATTATATTTCTGGTTGTCTGTTGTCTAACCAAGACAACAGATGACACTTTGGAAACACGGTAAAATAAAATAATTTTGAAAATCAGGTGGGTTTTTAATACGAAATAAAGAGATTTTAATACGGATAAAGAAAATCACTTTGAAAAATTATTATTAGATGAAATAATAGATGAGTTATTATTGATGAAAGTAATCGAACAGTCTAATTCATCGATTACTTCCATCACGAAAAGGCTCTGATGGGTTAGGTAATAAAATAACAGAATGAGATATGCAAAGTAAACTGTATTAAAAACAAAAATTATAACATGAACCAAGTAATATTGAAGACATCATTGTAACCTACACAACATTAAAACTTACAATAAAAAATTTATCTTACCGGTCAAATGAATAAGGAAAGTAAAAAAAATTCTATTCAAGTTACCTGTAATATAACTAGAAGTAATTTTTAAATGTTTAATAAAGAAACGTATTACACGTATCAGTGATAATATATAACTAAGCTTAAAATATCTAGCCACGTCTTTGCTATACTTTTTTTTTTAAATTTAAAGCCTGATCTAGAAACTAAGTGATCATAAAATTTACTGACAATGTCACATTATATATTTTGTCATTATAAAAATTAATTGACGTTTATGACTTTTCATGACCCAGATACCTCAAAAACAAAAAAAGATGTGTGTGATAATGTTTGTAAGTTGTTGCTGTATTTAATTTTTGATTTAATTAACCGATTTTTATGAAATTTCATACCGAGAATCGTGTAAATATGGCAATTTTTTGTAAAGTTTTGGCGTCAATATCTCCAGGTAGTAAGGACAGATAGTTTTTTGGGGCTAATTACCACAAAAGTTTGCAAATATAACCCCAGTTTATAGTAATCTCAGTGTATAATACAGAATTTTGCACTAAAATTCCCTCCTTAATCAGAAATCGAGAAAAGCTATCTTTTTATTCATCGCATATTTTTTAGCCGATTTCTTTTTACGTTTTCCTAAGCATAGCAGTATTGGAACTGACCGAAAAACTTAAATAATTTGCGGGGAATATTGTGGTGGGGGGGGGGGATATGGTGAGGCGATCAAAATTTTAAAATATTGATTGTTTAATATTCAAAAAAATTATATTTTGAAAGAACGTTTTGTTTTTTCAGAGTAACTTAATTAACAATTGTTCTATTTTATTCCATAAATTCCACAGCAATTATATTTTCTCTGTGTAAATCTTAGGCATTACATTGCAATAATACTGTATTTTAGGTAATATATTACATCACCATTAGATGAATGTTCAATTTTGATACCGTAATGGTTGTAGAAGACCTGCCTGATATGAATCATAACCGACATCCATAAATGATATTCTCTAGAATAACAGGCATCGCGTACGATGAATATAAAATAAAATGAGAAATAAATCTTGAATTCTTTATTCAGCCAAATATATAGTTACATATGAGAATGTCTTACCACTGAAAGACAAATGACATTCAATTCTGGCAATTGACACCTTTACTCTGTTCATCAAAAGAATTGGCTGTAAAGTTAACATCATTACTCTCACAGAAAACATTAAAGATTGATATACCTTATAACTCAGATGGTTTATATGCATTTCAGCAAAAAAAAAGCCTGAGATAGGTCATTAATATACTACTTTCTATTGTCCAAGAATCAGTTACATACATACGCTTCTTCAATACGTCAAACATTACAATTTGATATTTACTTATTCAGCCGATCGTGTATAGCTGAAGTTACAGTAATTTTAAGCTATTATTTATATAGCGCAATCATTGACTATAATTTTTTAAATATTTTTTCATGTTTATATTACTCATATATGATCTTTGTTTTGGTATGTTCTGAAAATTGAAATACAAAACGACGATTTTTGCAAAAAGTAATCTACTTATCTTCAATCCGTTGGTAGCTGATTAGTACAATCTTCCGTTTTAGTTCAACGGATTTATTATGTAGTGTGTGTGCGCGCGCGCGAGCGTGCGCGTACGCATGTATGTGTGTATCTGTTTAAAATGTAATATTTGTTGACAGATTAACAAAAGATAACAAATAAATAATCTATTACATTAAACTTAGAATAGACTAAAAGCACAGTTTAAATCAAAAATCGTTCGGATGTTAAACCTAATGAAAATATTCATAATCTCGCTACTAAGATTATCATTATTATTGCATTTACTATTATTATTATTCGAAGATCACATCTAGAACCCCAAGTATAGGATAGAATAGAGAAGTGTTGCCACTTGGGAACGTCATCGAGAAGGGCTGCTAAGATGAGACGCGATGTGACGGGTACAGACCGCACTTGGGTCAGAGATAAGTGCAAAGTGCCGCTTCCCCGCTAAACCACTCCTACCCGTATATAACCCCTTCTTCATGATCGATTATTCAAATGAGTCTGCAACTTTGTACTCGCTACAATATTCTTCCACAAACAATCCTCCGTTGAAATTGCATCACTCCCACAAGCTCCCTAATGACATTTTCCATTTCCATTTTCCATTGCCTGGTCACGGTCTCTGAATGAATTCCCTCGCACATTCCATTTCTTCCACGCAGTGCATTTTGAACCCGTTCATCCCCTAAGAGACGGTACTATAGTTTTAAAAAGTTTCTCTTTTTTGTTCTTTAGAACCTATTTTTAATCTTTTTTTTCTTTTCCTCCTTCTTGATAAATCAAATTGTTTACTACTTTAAAACTAATTTGTACAATTCAGATTTAGTAATAACATTTTGTATTGCTTTAAAAAATTACATTCACAAATAATCAAACGATCGTGAGGAAAATTTCAGTGGTTATTTTAAACACATTATTTAATGATACAATTTTTTTAAATATATGTACATACGTGTAATTTTAATTGCACAATTAAAATATTAATTTTAATTAATAAGTGTAAGTGTAATTTTTGAACTGCCATTTTCATTACTTATTAAAAGATTTATTATAAAAATATTTGAAGAACGGTTAAGTATTTTAAATATTTCACTAATGATTTTCCTACATTTGGAATCGGGACCAAAATTTCTAACTTTCTCATTATTCATAACGTAAAATTTCACGAAAATAAATGTCACAAAATATATAAAAATTATAGGAAAATACTAAAAACTAAACAATTATCTTTACAAAATGGAATTAAAACACACCATACAATAACATAGTATCGGCATTCACCTTTTTCATCGTAATACAAAATTTGTAACAGTAGTGCTAACGAAACCTAGGAATTCAACAAAGCTTACACAAAAAGTTTAAAAAGGGCAATATGTGCTTATTAATTCTCCATTTTAGCTGTGTCATTTCTCTCCGTTTATTATTAATTCTAAATAATCCATAAAAAATAACTACAACTGGAATTGGAATTTAGCAGTGGCAACGTTTTATGAAAGATAAAAACTACCCGTCCGTAAAGTAGAACGGTCTAATTTCAATACCAAATTTTCAATTATTTAAATTTTTATCAACTAATAAAAACAATTTATAGAACGCATTTGTTTCCAGCAAAAAAAAGGTTTTAAATTCTTTCTTTATTCTATCTGTCCATTCCTTTATAATAGCTATGATTCATTCAAAGAATGTAAGTTACATCTGACACTATTTAACTTTCTTTGAAGGTAATAATGTTTATTAAACATGCAGTCCTACATAGTTATAAAGAGTTTAGTTGGCATTCTTAACAAAACGGAATCTTTACAAGTTAAGTCAGAGATGATTGTTATTAATTAGAATTGCCACGTTGTAATAGGGAGTTATTTGGATTTGAAACAAGTCAACTAAAATCACTTTGTTACGACATCCTGACCCTTTTAGGGAAAGACACCAACCATTTGACGATCCCGGTTGCTATGCCATTCCCACCGTTCCTAGCTCTGATAAACTTTACTGGAGGTCGTCTTTTAGACATTCTAAACTTGATAAAACAACACAGTCATCAGTTTATCTTCTGTCAGGATGACACCGTGCAAATACTTCGGCAGACATTCCATCAGTGTATGTGTACAATTTACTATCGCATTCGAATGGCCTCTCCCAACCACGACCACCTACCATAACTTACAACCTTCAACTATCAAATTAATGGATTCGCGGAAGCGCGATCCTCGCTCCTTCCTCTAACACCAAAAAAAATACCTTTTCTTGGTTATGATAGCTGATACATATAGCTCTATTCGTCTTAAAAATAATAAAATGTTATTATATATTTATCGGATTTCAATAAATCAGAAAAAGTTGTAGGGAAATATTTTGAGGTTATTTTTAGTTCTGTAAAAGATATTTATCTTATCGGTTTCCTTTATTTTTAACTTTCTCATTACTGTTGCGATAGAAAATTAAATTTAACCTAAAGATCTAAGTTATCATTTTATATTTATATTGTGTACTAATGCTTTTAATCAGAATAGATGTTTAAAAATTGGGGTAAAAATCCAGTTCTCTATTACACCGAATATATTTATCGTATAATAACAAACACAATTCCAACACAGCTGACCTCCGTGGCTAAGTAGGTAGTTTCTTGGCATATCGTGCGTAGGTTTCGGATTCGAATCCCGGTCAACCAAAAATAAATGTTTAATTTAAACACAAATAATAAAAAGTAACACAAATAAAAATAAATGTTAAATTTAAACAATATCTTTACGATTAATGGAAAAACTATTCTAATTCTGATACAATATATTTAAACAAATAATGGTAATAGGTTTTAAAAACTGTACAGAATAACATAAAAAAAGTACTTTATAGATCATCAAATAATATGGGTGAGTCCACTAAACCTCCTGTAAAATTTTTAAATTATTTCCATCGTTTTAAGGTTTATTTAGTGAAAATGTATCAATTCAAGATAAATAAAACAGTAAGAGATTAAAAAAAAATATATTTTTAGGTTATTTGGTGATTTTAGGATTTGCCATTTATTCTTCAGTGATTTTTTTAAAATTTTTATAATGCTTTTACTATTTTTAATGGTATTCATTCCACGCCTTTACAGTGGTATGTATTCCACTGTTATTCATTATTACACAATTTCTTTATTGCAAAATAAAGTACAAATCTTATCATTATGCGTTCTATATTATTTTTTTTTTTAAATTAAAAGGACTGATGAATTAAAACTATAACTACGCGCCCGCGTGTCTTAATACGTTATTAACATTGTAATCAATAAAAAGTTATTAATAACACATTTTTATAATTATATTATCCTACCAAATAGATTCTTATTATCATATATTTTAACAAATTCAGTTAATAAGTTAATGCAACAAGTTAAATGTTTTAGATATAATATAGATTATAAATTTTCCTTCGATAGCTGTTATTTTTCAGGTTAGCAAAATACATAGTTTCCCTTTTTTTTAACTGTTTTCTAACAACTGTAATCGAGATTTTTATCCTTCTATAAAATTATAAATGCCGCAATATTAATAAAAGTTTGACAATCGGGTACAGATAAGTTCTAACCGGCATTCTAAAAAGAATTCTGATAAGGTTTTCCCATTATAAGAATTAAAATGTTATTAAAATATATAACGATATTATTTATTTTTTTTATATAAACTATACAAGTTAGTGAAAAAATAAAATATATACACAGAAAGAGCTTTTTTGAACTTGAGTGGAACTCTAAAAAACTCCCTGTGAGCTAATTTTTTTTCAATTTAATAGAATTACACAACGTAAAGAATGAAATTAATCAACAAATTTCATAATTGCAGGTTAAAACATCTCTTAGCTACAAAGGAAAACAGACGCAAACTCGCAGATTATTGAATGTAGTATAATATTGTACATCCTATAACTTGATTTTTGGCTGTACTTTCTACTACAGTCTAGGAAAGTAAAATTAATTGAGATGCGTAATGAGTTGGGTCTAGATTGATTGGTATATAATTTTAATTACATCTACTTCAGTAATTATAAAACAAATACATTTTTATCATTTAAAAAATAAATTAAAACTTATCTATTTGGAAAGCAATATTATCTCCAACAATAATAATAAGATTCACCGATAAAAAAAAGCGAAATAGAAAGTAATTATTTAAATAAGCAAAAATTCTGTGGTTAGCAGATTTTTGAGAGTACCTGAGTAAGGATGCTTATCAGAATCCCAATCTATTGAACTACGAAATCTATAGTTGATGAAAGCCTGTCTAACCTGTTTACATTATTTTTACCATTATAGCCAGCTGCCGCAGCGTATGTTCGGTGGAGAGACTCAGGCTTTCCATCGATGTTCCCACGTGCTCCAAGTCCCAAAAGTGAGGAAATTTTTATCAAACATGAGACCAGTTTCAGTACGGCTAAAGGATTCGACTCTTGGAGTAAGTTGCGAGTTTCGATTCGCCTTTTGCAGTTGTTTCCTCTCTAATATTTCTTAGTACACTCTGCAACTTGATAGTCTGCTGGATGGTCGGACTGACATAAAGCGCAGGTTACAGGAGTGCTCCTATCCTTCCTAGAAGAATCTTCGGTAGCCTCCCTAAACTTTACACATGGGAAGGGCCTCATGTAATTGTTTATGGGATGCCCGTACAATTGCATCTCATACACTGCAAAGACTTGTTGTTTTGCGCGGTGTAATATGTATTTTAATTTAAATATACTTTTATGGTTCTATTGCGTTTGTTAGCTCTTTAGTTACTCTGTGGTGTGCATTTACTATGTCTCTCATCTTATGCCCTTGGCCTTCGATTTCTTTCCTAATCTTCTCCAGCGGGATGGAGCGGTGCAGGTTCCTATTTATAACACGAAAGGGTCGTTGATCCTTTCTGGTGAAAATGTGACCTATTAATCCACGTTTTCGAACTAGATTTATGATTTTCTTACACGCTTCAATATCTTTAGAAATTATTCTAAGCTGTTTGCTTCCTATCAGTCAAATGTTGTAATCTCCCTTACCCACGACCGTTTCTTTCAGTTTATATAACCTAAGTACATCATTTATCCCGTAAAGTGCAATATAGGTGGGGCATTGACGGGATCCGTTCGGTTTATAATATTCGTATCCTCTAATGGAAAGCTACTAAATCTATTTGATATCATTAATTCTCCGTCGATGATTATGAATTACAATATGATTTCTGAGCACAGGTATGCTCTTCTCCACTCCCAAAAGGTAGGTTGGGATTTCATAATTACAATGTCGTTATCGCTTGAACATCAGGATAAATTGTTCGCTATGTCATCTCTAATTAACTTTCTACGAGCTATCTTCCTCGGACCTCTATTCGACGACGTTAATGAATTACACTTTCGTGATAATAAGGGATATTCTTCACAATCAGACGTACCATAGTCGATCATATCAGCCGGTACAGAATCCATCTTAACCTCGAGGTTAGTCTGACCGAAGCTCGAATGTAATTAAAAAACTTTAAATAAAATTTATTATTTCTATCAAATAGTTGTTAGTTACGACTTATCAAAAGCCCGAATACTCACAATATTACTCACAATAATCCCGAATAACTGTTATAATGGAGCGACTTCTTATGGGAATTCTTTAAGAACCTCCTATATCATGTGCTTATTATTAAACGATTTACTTATGGTTCCACTTAAAGACCGATTATAAATATACTAGTTATGGAATAAAAAAACAAGTCGATTTATGTGTGACAGGCTTAGTGAAATAATATATTTAACATAAATTATTCAAAAATTTATATTTAAATATAATAAAAATTATGTATCAGAAATATTTATTATTTACAGAGATAATAACACCAGGGGATAGTTTATTTCATTTATTAAATGATAAATGGTAAAACATATACCGCTATAACTTTAATATTATTACACCACATTTTTAATAACATTTTATTAAATAATGTTTTGATGAAACAAAGCCCTTTGAAAGAATTGCTTGATGAAGATAATATACAAAAACAATAAGTGAAAAATGTTAATTTTTAACAAAATACCGGTAATTACCTTCTGCTGCTAGGAAACAGTTTACAGAACTATTTATGAGCATACATGGTCACAAAGAAGATATCACAAAAAAAAAGATATTTACACGATATGATATTACGAAAATAATATCTGAAAACTTTTCACAATAAGTAAATCATTACCACGTTTATATTGTAAATGTAAAATAATAAAAAATCATTAATTAAAATCAAAGTTACGGTATAACTTGGGTTAGTTTAAATATGCCTACTTGTAACATATACCACGAGCACAACCAATAGAAATGTTGTAATTTCAGTCGGCTGATGAATCTGCTATTTACTTGTTTGTACTGCTTAAGTTTACAGTGAATATTTGTTTGTAACATAAGCAAAGGAGTAGAACTATAAACAGAGGTAAGAGTAAAATTACACGATAAGCAATCCCACATCAGTTGAATTATGTACACACAATTCACGATTATGTATTCATGACGCTGAGTAAATTCTTGAACACGGTTCAACAAAATTTTGAAATTCAGCTAAAACTGGTCAACATCGTCGATTACGCATACATCTTCATTCATAAACGCATTTTGAAACAGCGTAGATAAGATCATTTGTTATTGTCAACAGACTTCAAATTTTTCTCTTAAAATTAAATCCACTGTATCCATTTTCTGTATTTTTAATCCACTTATAAGTAAACAGACGTTTTTTTAATCAAGTATTTAATAAGTAATCCTGACGTTTTTTTTAATCAAGTATTTAATAAGTAATCCTGACGTTTTTTTAATCAAGTATTTAATAAGTTATCCTGACTTTTTTTTTTTTAAGTTTTATATAGAAATTCCTCTACACTCCCAAGTATTTTACACAAATCTTTTAACGTTAATCCGTGAACATAAGTTTTTTAGGGCTTATGAGTAATTCACTATAGTTTTAAGTTTTTTTTTTTTTGGCAGATAATCAATGAAAAAAATATTTAAACGAAAAATTAAATTGACTATTTAATTTTTAAATACACGATTTCAATTTATTTTTTATTTTTATTTTTTTAACTGTTAATTATTTCTGTTTAGTAGAAAGAGATGGTCTTTAATGATTTGCATTAAAGACCAAACTGAGGATAGAATACGTTATAATAAATAATACTGTTCATCTGCTCTGGTGTTTCTATATTATTAATTATTATGATTTTATTAAGCTACATAAGGAGAGTTAACCAACTAAGCCATATTTAAGTAACATTTCCATCCATCGAACGTGTAACTACGTGTTAGCTGCAATATTTGTATACTGATCTTCAATATATATATATATATATATAGAGAGAGAGAGAGAGAGAGGGAGAGAGGATCTTACATCTATATCTATATATATATATATATATCTATATATATATATATATATATATATATAAGATATATAAATGCGTGAAGTTGATATTTTTTAAGAGATTACTGAACAGAAAACATCTGACTACAAAATCATTTCAATAAGGCCAATCGATAAACTGATGTAATGTCTCACAAGAAAAAAATAACGATGTAAGCTAGAAATAAATTTCTATAAATTCAAATAAAAGATATGATACCATACAACGATTCCTTTTCATTTTAAGTACAATTTAAATAGCTACAATAATATTATCAATATTGCAATAAAATTGCGTAATTAAATTTTAACTGCATATTAGTGTGTTAATGTAAATATTTTACATACTTTTATTCGAACAAATACCCGCGTTATAACAAATTTAATAATATTTTAAAAATAAAATACAACAACTGAATCACCTTTTCTCCTTTACTGTCTTTGTAGACCTGCCATTGTCCCAACGTCTCTCGCCAGTATTCAAGTAAAAAAGATTCAGCATATTCTTGACCTTGGCCATTGCCAAATCTACCTTGCGTTTCAGTCCATGTGATCAGGTGATCTCTACCCAAATCAACTTCAAGATACTCTCGTACTTCACTGCTAATCTGCGCTTTAGGACACCAAGCACCTCCACTCAGTTCCTGACGTATCCTGAAATAAAAAAAAATATATTCATATATATTATCCACAATGAAGTAAGTGAAATGTCACACATTGAACATGTTTTTACTTATCAGTTTTCATAAGGAGAAGTTGTAATAAATTTAAAGGTAAATAAATAATTCGGTACAAAAGCTTTTGATAACTTTTCCTTTCAGTAAATAACGGACATAACGGATATCATTTGAAATGAAAATAATCAATAAAATACATCTATAATCTATAATAAAAACACAGTACTTAAACGATAAAAATATGTTAATAAAAATGCTATTTTAACAAATACAATATAATCAAAATTAAACAAATATTACGTATTTAAATCAACTTAAAATTAATACATCAGGCTAAAATTGAATATAGTTAATAATTTGGAGGATCAACTTTATTGAGATTTCGAAGTATCTACGATGGTATCATCTATCGGTAATCATATCTATTAAAATGGGATGAATATTGTATAAATATTTCATAACATGAAGTCAACGAATAAGGTATTAAGGAAGCAGAACCGTAATCAATATAGAATAAGATAATCCGTGAGCCAATCATCAATCGAGTTAAGATAAATACACCTCCCGAATCTCATTTTTCCTCATTCTGACAATCCTCATTTTTCCTTAATTTTTATTTCTAAATGATGAACTGCCATAACTCAATTTAATTTTTCAAATATTTATAACATTTAAACAAAAAATTAAATAAATGATACGTTATAAGTTGTTATAGTTTACCGGCTCCCTGTAGACCACAGTAAATAACATTATCTATTAAAATTGGACTGTTACCAAATAAAATTTGTTAAAATGCAATTCTTACTAAATGAAGTATAGATAAATAAGTTACCTAATAAAATTTTGAAAGTTTAGTATTATTTATACTGTTATAAATCGACATCAGTTGATTCCAGCCTGCAGATAAACGCCTAATATATGTGTAATCATCAAATTTGCTTATCCATCCGTTTTTCTGTATATATTTTTGAAAACAGTTCATTATACTAACATAAAAGTTGATTAAATATAATAAAAAAATTAGCAGATCTTATAAAATAACTCTATCTTTAAAACTTAATCATTGTACGACAATTAGAAATGTACCAATCGAGCAACTTTCTGTAAGATGTCCGTTAATTAAATTTATTAGTTAAAATAGGTTGAGTTCTTGTCGATAAAAGTTTGAAATTTAAAAAAGTGGTAATACGAAGATACTAGTGTGGAAGAATTTATTAAGTATTTAAAACATAAGGAAACAACATAACACTGTACCATTATAGAATAAGTTAACATTAACCTTGCAGTCAGCAATTAAATTAACTCTGAAAATACTATTTGTCATTGTCTTGGCCAGTTTTATAACCTGTTTTTACAACCGTTCTACCTAAAGAACTCAATATTAATTCTCTTGGACCATTTTTTTAAATAAAATTGTTATTCCTTTGAGTTTCTTTGTATTAATTTTATTTCCTCTTCTTATCCCAGAGAATCAAACATTTCCGTTAACTACATTCTTTGCTCTGGAATAACACGGACTTTCTCAACCACCAAGGGCCTTCGGAGTCGTAAAGGATCTCATCTACTAAGTAAGTCTTGAAAAGTATCGAATACAACAATATCGTTGCCTAAATGTTCAACAAAAATTAAATCGACCTTTCCTTTCTCTCCTTACTCTAATTACTAGAGTTTAATTTACAAATATTCGGTATATATAATTTTTCTTTATTCTACAGAAATTAAAGATAATTACTTAAAGTAAATTTTTTTTTAAATTTGTACACGGTTAAAAATAATATTATAAATGTTTTAAAGTTTTAAGGAGATGAAAACTAAAGAATAAATACGTTTCCGACGAATAATACAATTAAAAATAAGAGAAGCATTATTTCAGTGTTTATTTTTACAATTGTTTACCATTAAATAAACAGCCAGCGGCAAAATTTTCAACAGTGTATATTCTTAATCAATTTTTAAAACATCTTTACCGAAAGCTTCTTCGTTCTTCCTTACGTCTTAATTAAAAACAAAAAAAAAAAGACAAGCATCGCTAGAGATTGTCTCAATTTATTTTTAAACAACTACAAATGCAAACTTTTTAACGATGCGCTTGACTTGCTGTAACAAGAAAGAAAATGAACTGAGGGCAATGATGCCATAGGGTGACACAATTCTGTTGAGCCGTCATTAAGACCTGCCCTATTGTATTCCCTTGTCCCTTAATGAAATAACCGGCTTCCTTCCACCCTGCAGAAATATGCCTTAAATGTAACGTCTTCGAATCTCTACTACAATCGTAAAAACCCCCTGTCTAAAGAAATCCCTTTGTTTCAAATAAATATAAGTGCATTTTATTTTCATTTAAATTAAAAACAAACAAAAGGAATATCTTATTCTATTATATTTGAAGTAATAAATAATATTTAACATTTAAAATATTTAATAATATAGATTATTTATGAATAATTTACGGAAACATCATTATTACGAAAACGGTACCGTTTAACCGATCGTAGTAATAAACAAAGCAATAAATTAATAAAAGAAAAACAGGCCAAAAAATAAAAAATGAATGTTATTAGAAAGAAAATAAAAAGAAGGGTTAATGAATAGTTTTTAAAAATCCATTTATTCTTTATAAGAATATTCCTAGAAAATTAGAACTCATAATGTATTTCTAAGAAATAAAATAATAAAAATCTTTATCATTACTTATCACTGGTTTTGTATGGTCTACAAAACCACGGAAAAATTTTAACATTTCAACCATATTCGGTAAAATTAAACACTATTGGCTTCAATACCGAGTTACTTGTTTCGGTACTAAATTAAAGGAAAATGACGTTATTAATCTACAACATTTACCCAAAACTGGAAGAAAGGATTATGCTACTATAAGAGCATAAACTATAAACTATAGTTTATAAGAGCTATAAACTATAGCTACTATAAGAAAGGATTAAACTATAAGAAAGGATTATAAAGGATTAATGCATAAAACTTTTATCAGTTAAGTAGCTATTGTAAAAAGGAAATTCCGTGTATGCTGCATGGATAAAAAAAATTTAAGTAGCGTATTACAACAAAAATTAAAACAAAAAATTGAATCGTTCGCGTAATGTATGAATTAAACTGTCCATTACTAGTGAATTCGTACAACTGGATGAAAGTTTGAAAAAATATATATACGTACAGTAATGTCTACGTACTAATTCAAGTCGCAATCGCTGGCTGCATTTTTATGTGTTATTTTTTTAAATTTAATTCTTTTTGGAACATGAGGGTCAAAGAGTCATTCTACAATAGGGTTTGAAGCGAACTGTATCTATTGTATTCGCTAATATTTTAGTTATCATTTAATTAAGATGAGTATGAATTTTATTCAGAATAAGGTAACTAACTAATTTGAAATTACAAAGAGTTCTTTAAAACAAAGTCCGGGTCTATGTCATTCTGGCAGCCAGAAGGAAGGGAGCGAAAAGAATTGCCGGTAAAAGAAATACTAATTACACTCAGAAGAGTAAATTACGTGCTATTGGTTTACTGACGAGCTGATGAAAAAAATATAGTGCAAAGATTTAAGTATATATTACTCCATTTAATATAATATTATACTAAAATACATATTGACGATGAAGTCTAGAAATCATCGTAGGTAGTTTTTATTAAAGATACAATGATAAAAAACAATAATTAAGAACCACGGAATGGTTTTAGCATATTAATGCTTCTCCTTTTAATATAAACCTAATTAAAAAACAGAATAATTTATTTTCTTAAACGATCAATAGTGAATTTTAATCAACATTTATTTATATTAGTGCTATTAAAAAATGTGATGTGTACACCACATGACTTCCATGTACGCCTATTAAATTACATATAAACATATTTTTAATTACATAAAATTTTATTTCATATTTTTTTTTTCATTGTTATTATTGAATAATTATTTATTGTAAATTTTTTTTTTACAATCCGAGGTTAATAATTAATAAATTAATATTTAAATAAAAAAAAAACGAGCTGAAGTCGGATTCGAACCGATGTGCCTTCCCCTTGTAAGATACAAATATTTTATTAATTAAAATTTTATTTGGCTATAATTGATGAATGCTGAAACCGATGAAAAAAATACCACTTATGATATATCGTTGAAAAGCTTTCAGTCATGCCTTATTACTGCAGTTAAGAAAAAGTCCAAAATCCAATTTCTTTTTTTTTTTAATTTTAGGGTTTTTTGAACACTTTTGGTCCAGTCGACTGCAATCAAAAGAGGAGGTACAGAATTTGATGTTACAACAGTACTAAATCTAAAATTTCAGCATCCTACAGCTAATCGTTTTTAGTTATACGAGATACATACGTACCTACCGTACCGACGTCACGCCGAAACTAGTCAAAATGAATTCTGAGTTGGTCAAAATGGATATTTCCATTGAAATACGAAAACCAACATTTTTTCGCGATCATAATACTTCCTTTATTACGTACAAGGAAGTAAAAATGATTAAATAAGTGAAAGAAAAGTAGGTTACATCAAACAACAGTTATATAGATAATATAAAACTATTTAGTTTTTAGGGTAGAAATTTATCCGCTATTGTAATTCTTCGAAAAAAATATCCTGACGATGATAACTACCATAGAAAGCGGCAATTTCGGTATTTCCAAGAAAGCAACTGTGTTAATATATTAATTTTTACTAAATTCATATTTTGATGTACGTATAAATAATAGTGTTTTTCTGTGAGTACGTGTTACTGGGCGCGCGTAGACCTAAAGATCAAAAGACCAATCGATATCGCTTTACACAGGATAATTTTGAAATTATTTGTGTCATAATCTCCTGTCACTCACATAATTTTGTTATCATCGGGAGTAATATCTTCGAATTATAACTAATCCTTTTTAATCCTTAGTTGCTAAACAAACACAACAGTAAACTCACAATCGTGCGATGCGAATATACGGTTACAATACAACATCATTTAATTAGCCAAATGTCACTTAGTATTGACGGGAAACTCAATATTGCTAGATACATCTGACGTTTATTTTGTTTGTTGCTTTCGTAAATTTAATTATCTGTCCGGTTTTGTTGTTCAGTATATTGAATTTAATTGACAATTTGATGTTGTTATGTGAATTTAATTGAATCGACAGCCAATCATACGTGAGAATGTTAGTTTGAATATGAATATTATTATAATTATAACGGGTGTAGCTCTGAAATAATGTTCATTTTATTATAAATTAAATTATTAATCTAATTAATTAATAAACTTATAATTAGAATAGAGATTCTGTTTCGTTCATTGACTTATTATTGGCAGAAAAGTTCGGTGTAATAGTAACAATAAATCATACATAAATGATCATATGCAAAATATATTTCAAATTATTCTGGATTATATGATTATTAACTAGTGCAATTATAATAAAATTTAATTACAGAAAACAATGAAATAATTTTAATATTAAATTTGATTTTCATTATCTAAGTTAAAATAATAATTTCATTCAATAAAGAATTTGTTTTAATTTATAATACCAAAATCGAAGAAAATATTTGTTTTAAAACTTACGCAATGAAAATTCATATGTTGATTTTTCAAATCTATTACAGTTTTATATATATATATATATATATATATATATATATATATATATATATGTATATTCACTGTATTACTGAAAACAATTATTTAAGAGAATGAAAATAAAATCTGATATATAACAAGAGTTATTACTGGATACCAATACAAATAGTACTTAAAAATATTCAGGAAAAAAATGAAAAATGAAAATTATAAAAAAAAAAGGTATAAATCCCACGAAAAAGTTGTAATATTTTCCTGGTATTGGATATTTATTGTTAGATATTTATTGTTGGATATTTATTGCTATTAAAAACGTTTAAACAAATTAAAAGCAATTCCTATTTTTTTTTTCTCTTACCCTACGAACAAAATCACCTTCCAAGAATTTTTTTTTTCTTCTAAGTTTACAATGTGAATAGGAGAAAGTAAAAAAAATTCTACTAAAAAATTTATTACCAATAAGATTTATTTTTTTTGTGGTGGGGATGAACTATGATGAAATATTATTGTAATTTTATTATTTAAACTTTTATTAATATTAAAAGTTTAAACGAAAAAATGTTTTAAAACATTTCAAAAATCGAAAACTTTTATCGGCTTCCCCAGCCACACAATATTGCCCTCAAACTTTGTTTCTTGGATCACTTGGGCTACTACTATACCTAGAAAGAGAAAAAAATTCGGTTGAAAACGTGCAGTAAATAAAAACATACATTTTAGGAAAGAGAAAATTTTGAGACAATCTAATTTTATATAAATGGTTAATGGGTAAGATAACCATGCATGCGTTTGTACATAAATTAATGGTAAATGTAAAATGGGGTTATGCTTGAAAAATCTTGAAAATCTAGAAAATTGATCCTCAAAAAACTATCTACATTCCCTGGAGATAATACTGACCCAAATTTTTCCAACAAATTTCCGCATATACAGAGTCTCTAGAAAATTTCTTCAAAATCGTTTAATCCAGTCAAAAAGTATAAAGCTTCAAACACGCCACACATGTACGTACGTAAAACATTACCTCCCACTTTTTTCTTTTTTTTTGGATCTTTGGGTCATGAAATGTCGAGAAACGCAAAAAATCTATACCCAAATTTTTACTCATTCCTCCTTGGGGCATAGCTCTAGAGCTATGGCGCCAGAAAAGTAAAAATAATTCTAAGTAATTAAAAATGGATTTAGAGATATAAGAAGATTCCAGAAATATTTTTATGGATGTGAAATTTTCTAACTACTCTCGCGTAGCAGTAAATGTAACAAAATGAAGTAGATCAGATCAATAATGTTGAAAATAATTTTGTTTAACTTAATTCCCCAATTTTAAGGGTTATTACTGTACAACATCCTATATTTTAAAAATTCCTGCGAATAATTTCTTCCCTTGAGAAATGCCCCGTAAAGATATTATAATAAATCTAGGATATTTCTTTGTTTTGCTGAGCATATTGATTGTACAGTTTTCCGGTTTTACCAGTCCAGTATGCAACGTGTCTAACATATTGCATAAATACCGAGAATTCATTTAGTTACACATATTTCTAGCAGGAACCTGGATGACCTTCAGTGAAAATACATTACTAGAAGACGGGATAATAGGTAAAATATATTATGCCGACAAAAGAGAAGGTTATATTTAAAAAAAAACCTTTATCTCTTCAGTAAATAACAGATAGTGTTTTTTTTATATTTTTTTTACATAGAGAGACTGTAAAAACAAAACCTATACAATGAAATGATTCTTAGCTTCCCATACGCACTAATATGTGACCCACTGACACAGTCTCCTGAAATATACTCAAGAAGTATACAAAACATTACTAATAAATGATTTTTTGAAAAACAGCCTTCTTCCAGATACTAAAATTTAATTTTCTTAATTTATCTTTTTTTTTCTTTTTTGATTTATTTTCTTGCAGATACTAAACCTAATCTAGAACGGGAAAATTATCATCCGTTCTCAGAATTTTGCATCATCGAGAACTATAAAGATGAACTGTAATCCGCCCAGCCAAATTCAGAGAAAATTCACTATTTAAACAGAAACAAAAAACTTTTTAAATATTTTACTTCTACAATCAAGACGGTTTAAATAAAATATTTAAATATAGTAAGGGATTTTATATTGCATTCTAACTGGCTCAGAGGTGGACAGACTTAATATTTACATCAGCATCTGGGACAATTACCAACCGAACCAAGAATTCTACCCCATTTTTCTAAATATTCCTCAGTGGTATATCTGTATTGAAAATACGAAAAACAACACAAAAATTAAGACAATCATTAACAAGTTTAACAGCGACATTATGAGTATCAGAATCCTACCTCAAAAAGACACAATCCAATATCCTCCTACACAGAATTGCGGACATACCGTTAATTCCAGTATAAAAGTCGTTTTGGAAACTTAAAACCTGACACGCCTTGTACAACATATACATGTTGCGGAAGAATTATATCAAGGAACCCTCCTTTTAACGATTTCACATAACTTGATCTGAGCAATTTAAGCACCTTTACAATTTATCTGTTCAAACTTAACCGTGCAGTGAATTAAAATACATGTCAAAAAGTCTCAAAT
The DNA here is from genome assembly GCF_047948215.1 of Lycorma delicatula. Taxonomy (NCBI): domain Eukaryota; kingdom Metazoa; phylum Arthropoda; class Insecta; order Hemiptera; family Fulgoridae; genus Lycorma; species Lycorma delicatula. The sequence continues at coordinate 115,968,475 of NC_134462.1, forward strand.
AACAACTGCAGTCCTTAATAGAAACCAAATGCTTGCAAACCTTGCGTATTCTTCTGGAATTTACATAAGTAAGAGCCTTAGACATTTTAGTAGCTTGCAAACAAAGGCGTTACAATCCGCATAGAGTGAAGTATATCGACAGAATTTAGCCCTATCACCAAATCTACAACTCTTAAAAGATCAAACTACCTACCCTCAGCGACAAACGTGTTAAACCAGAGAAGACCCAACTTATATACACCGTGATATATTTCGTCATCGCGTCTAGTTTTGAACAAAAACCTGCACTCAGACTTGAACGATCGCTTCATCCAAATCGGTGTTTTGTTTCCGTATGAGATCTCCGTTAGAAGTAGATCGGAAGAAATACGAAGTAAATACATTATGGAATAGTCGGTGGAGTGTAGGTTGACTTTTAGGTGACCGAACAAAGTATTTAAAATAGTAAATAAATAATAACAATAACCTATAAATTTTATATTACAAATTATAATCGATACTATAAAAAATATTTAAAAACTTGAAACAGAAAAAAATTTATATAACGGTAATTAAATTGCTTTTAACGAACTGTAAAGAGTAGTTACGATATAAAGTTAAGTACAAATACATTTTTACGGTATAATACCGGAAAATCAATGTTACATTAAAAGAAAATAAAAGTGGAGTGAAATATGAGACGAGCTTTTTTTATTTTAGTGAAAGAGTAAAAGAAATAAAAAGAAACGCTGCTGATACATATGAGAAGGAAGAAAGAGAGGGAAAACTAGAAAAGTACGAGAAAGGCGGGTGAAAGAAAGAGAGAAAGAATACTATTATACTGATCTGCTGATTGATTACATTATAAATAAAGTAAGAGATGGCAGAGTTAGCATCCGGCCAATGAATAGTTTATTCTGTAATGGATTGCATACTCAACGGTGTACTGCAATAAGAAATAGAACGTAGCCTCTAACTTCCCTCAATTTACCGTAGAAGCACTAAACTCTGTAGCTTGTTGTTAATTTAATTGCCTCATTCCACTTCAATATAACCGTTTCATATACTATATATATATATATATATATATATATATACGCGCGCGCGCGCACACACACACCCACAAACACACATAAACACAAAGTATCTGTATTACACGTATAAAATAAAATAAAATTATCGATATTCGCTTAAAAAATGTAAAATGAACACCACTTTATTACTTCATGATGTAAGCGATCATGTCTGTTGAAAAATTAAATTACTTATTTTAATAAAAAACATTACTTTATATTAATTTCATCGCTGCTCTTTTCCTGCGAACAAAGTTTGTGTGTTTTTTTAGTTAATTATAAACATCTGTTTAGTTTATAGTTCATGTAGCTTATAAAAACTTCCATGTCTGACCGAGATTTGAACCCGGAAAGATCAGGATAAAAGGCTGAAACACTACCGTTCCACCGTGAATGATCGGTAAACTTCACGTTTTACAATTACTGAAAACAACTGTTGAGCATTTTTGCACTATTGTATTAACAGTTTTAGAAATATAGTACCTAGGGCTACAGTTTGATCGTCGTCTGACGTAGAGGGGCCATCTTGTAGAAAAGAAGAAAGAGTTTAACATCAAGTGTAGGAGACTAAACTGTTTGCCGGGCAGAAACTCACGCTTATCGTTATCTAATAATCTGGTGATCTTCAGAGTTACACTTAAACCTATCTACGTATGGGATCCGGCTATGAAATACGACGAGTAACAGCAATATGAAGATAATTCAAAGATTTCAATATAAATTGGCGAGGACCATGACAAAGGGGCGCCCTGGTTTATTAGCAGTAGAGAAGTTCACGACTATACAGAATTACCTCCTGTTTACGAACAGATACAAAAAATTAGCTCGCGGTACAAATAGAGGTTAGACGACCGTGTAAATCTTCTGGTAGTTAGTTTATTGGAGAACAGCGATGACATCAGGCGAGTAAAACGTTTTAATGTGCTGGACCTGGGAGATGTAACCAGGTGAGTGAAATGAAGAAGAAACACAGGAAACTTTTTCTCTGTGTAGTGAACGTCACTTTGGTAGTCTACGAATTATAGCTATTTCTATTTACCGACGAATATTGTTGTTTTTATTTTTTATTTTTTGAATACATAATTGGTTTATCCCCCCTCCCTGGAGCTGAATTAACAGTTAAGCAATTACTTAGCTCTAGGGGGTGTCATCCCGTCAAACTACCTCGTCGGGAACTAAAGGTCCCCCCAGGTAGCCGGACTCGTTCTTTTAATTATACGCCATGTCTCTAATGAGGAGACCCCAACCCAAAGGATTCCCTCCACCGGGACTCCGGTCTTGACGCCACGTCTCAAATGGGGATTCCCCACCTGGACTACGGTCTTACTCTGGCCCCGCCACCATGTTGAAGACACAAGGAAGTCCACGTCCAATCAACCAGAGTGGACATCTAAGCGGACCATCCCTCCTGGACGGGGCTATCCCAACCTTAGACTCTCCACAAGCACAGTTGTTTTTATATACTGGTATTGACAACGTTCTTTTTATTTTTATTTTTGTTTTTTTTACCTGTGATTATTTCGAGTGCTATGTTAAGTATTAAAGTTTATTTGGGCTACTTATACTAGTGCTTTTTCTGTATATGTGGTGTTGAAGCTTTACGTGCCTTAATGAGGGGTTTCGTCGAGGATTTCTCTTCACGTAATTATCATAAATCAAATTTACTTATGATCCTCTATGAGTACTGATTTTAAATGCTAATTGACAGACCAAAATATATATATATTAATAATTAATTAAGAATATATTAATGTATATAATAATTAATCAAGGATCGAGCCGTCAGTAAGTTTTAGATTTCATGTAAATCCTTCTTTGTAACGGTATTTGAGCGTTTTCTCCTTTTAATGCAATTTACCAGAACAGGAAATTTCTGTAAAAAATGAAAAAAAGAATCGTGAAATTCGATTGATTTGTTAAAGTGTCATTCGAACCGACTTTAAGTCGATAGTACTAAACAAACTATAAAAGTTATTTAATTTTTGTATAAAAACTATAAAATGAATAATAAACCTTGAAATGATATTTTTTATTTACTTTTATCTGTCGGTTCAGGATAACTGCAGTCAAGTTCTATACCTCCAACATTTTAATTTTATGCGAAGTACAAATAATACTAACGGTCGGAAAACTTGTTTTTCTTTTTCTTTTTATTATTAACTACAATTAAATTTCAATTATTTTATTTATTTTTTAATAGAAAATAATTTTCAAAAGTAAATAAATTCAAATGCAAACGATAGAATAAAAGAGAATTGTATTTTTTTTTTACTACATGAAAAGTTGATCGTACATAGAACTATAATATATTTAACATTAAATTCGTGAATAAATAGTAAAACACAGAAGATAATTTCCTATTTACCTTAAAAATGATCACAATAATAAATTTACAATATTAGACGATTCTAAAACATATATTTAAAAGAGTTCTGTTAAAAATGGATAAATTTGTTAATGATGTTAAAGTAAGACTTAAGTTATGTTTAGTACTGTTATTCCCATTTCACTGACAGAATTTGAATATTTAAATTTAACCAAGACTGTATATTTCCCGTAGCAAGTCGTGTTTATACCTTATGTAAATACAAAAGAGTAGTAAGGTACATAAAACAATTTTAATTTAGTTATACGAGTGTACCTAACATATGGTAGTTAAATTCGGAAGAGAGGATTGAAGCTTTAGAATTAATCTTCAAAGAAGTTTAAAAGTAATATTATAATTATTTAAAACAATTGCTATTACTTTAAGAAATAATAATTGTAATCTTTTTTCTAATTGGAAAATATACATATATATAAAAAAAAAAAAAAAAAAAAATACTAAAAGATAACGTCTTATAAAATGGTTTTGAATATGTAAAAATAAATCGATAAGAGATTTTCTTGTAAGTGAAAAGTTAAAAAAAATATTTTCAATTAACGTTTTTATGTAGAAATAAAAATAGTAAAACAACCGATGCAAAATCTTTCTAGGAAAAAAGCAACCGTTTTAATATTTTTTTTTTTTTTTTTTTTTTTTTTTTTAATTTAAAAGGTAATGATTTTACAAACATCTCTGTTGGGCAGAATGTTTGTGACCTAAGACTGAGTGTACTCATATTAGTGGTTCTAAACTATGCTCCGGGGTGTTGCGTACACTTTCCAAGGAGTCCACGAACGCTCCAAAAAAAAGAAGAAATTAAAGAATAAAAGGCAGGCAAAACGTAAAATTAAACTAAAAAAATTAAAAGTTACATCTTGAACGGAAATTTACTAAGTTGAATTTCACGCCTCAACTAGCAGGAGATGCTTGGTAATCTTGGTGCCTCTAGTTCCAGAAATATTGTAGAGTGAGACGGACTGATGAAAAGGCAGAACGGTGCGTCGACCTGTCAGATGCTGCGTTTAAATTAGCTTTCTGGAGTTGATATTGAAGATTTCTTGGAATTACACATTCGAGAATTCTTTAGCTCGTTCCAGACTATTCGAAAGTTAAGAGAATATTTGGAATTCGCATGAAGGTTCAAGTTTTGAAAATATCATGTGTATTGGTAGCAGTTGAGAATAAACTGAAATATTAACTAATATATAAGAAATCTCTTTACTTTACATGCACTACCTCTCCCCTCTCCCCCCTTCCACGTAACACTCACTACTTCTAAACACCACTTTGTAAGACGCGCGTAGTTCGCGGGACAAAAAGAGCTCTGCGAGTCATAAAGTTTAGAAACTGCTGAAATATACTATAAAATACTTGTAACCGCGGAGTCAATATCGTGCATAACTACAAGTTAGTTTAACCTTATTTATATAGTTTTCGTTAGAGTTTTTTTTCTGATTGTTTCCTTATATAAGTTTATTTTAATAATAATTTAGTTATATGTAAATATTCCTCTTTTTTTTATTTGTTGTGGATTAAATAAAAAATTGTTGTTAACTTGTCATAAAAAGGAAAACACAAATACTTTTAAATAAATAGCAAAAATATAAATAAAAATATTAATATAAGTACATATTTAACAATAATCTTTAAGGGAATACTTTATGTCGGTCTCTACAAGATTAGCTGTTGCGTCTGTTTTCGCTTTTATCATTCTGTCAGTCTAAACCGGCGGTCCGTTTAAGAATTCCAGCGTTTCAAGAACGAATATAGTTTTTACTTTGTTACAGTCAACAGTGTTTTATGCGTAATCTTGAAGCGAACACAATTAAGTTTTAGTTCACACTTTCTCCGTCAGGTAGCAGCTACGTTAGGTTGCACGTTCCAACAGAAAGCACAGAGCGTTTACTGGTTCGCAAAAACAAAATTAGAGGTTGTCTTACAAAGAAATTATACACAAGATTATCGTAGAAATTCTTCAAGTGACAAAAGCATACGTTAGTGATATGAACAGTTTTTGGAAACCGGAAGTGTTTTTGAAAGAACACTCATCAGGTAGACCTAAAATAAGAGCCGAAAACATAGAAAGAATTTGCCTATTCAGATTAAAATTATTATTTATTTATTAATTTCATTTTATTTATTTATTAATAATTTTTATTTATTTATTTTTTCCTCCCCGGCCACAAACCTATCTCAGGAATAAGCTTCTTTGTCCAAGTCCCAGTTGTAGCGGCGTTCCATTTCTTTTGCCATTCTTGTAGCAAGAGATTGATTAGACATCTTTCCTGTCCATACCCTCATAGATCCGTTTTGGGTAGTTCGTAACTGTATCGGCGGTACCCCGACCATCACCCCCCCCCCCCCGCATATGCTGCTGATAACATCTACTTGCAGCAGACTTTATTTTCTGATGAAGGAACATTTCATGTTCATATATTAGTAAACTGCAGTAACTGTCGAGTATAGGCCTCAGGAATTCCATATGAATCGATGGAATTTGTGCAATTGTCCGAAAGTGAATGTCTGCCATCTTGTATAATCGAATTTACGGGCCACTTTTTTTCCAGTAACAGACATAGTTCTCGAAAATATTAGAAAACTTCGCGTTTCCGTAGACTGAAAATATGGAAGGACTAATTTTCCTGCAGCATGGAACTCCTCTACATGATGCACAGGTTATGCGGACTGCGCTCAACGACAGATTCCGAGAATATTAAATAGGCAGAGAAGCAGCTATCGCTTGCCACCGCAAAGTTCGGATTGATGGACAGATGAACTGCTTCTTTTAGGGCTACGTAAAACCCAGTACACTAAGAAAATTCAAGCACTCGACCACCTGCTCCAAAGAATCACAGCATCCATGAAAGCTATTCCTGCAGAAATGCTCGACAGACTGTGAAATGAGGTGGATTATCGGTTTGACGTCTATAGGCCTGTAAACGAAGTTCATATTGAATTAAATTGTGGTAGAAAAAAATCTTTACACTTTTTATTTTTATGGCGTAACTGAATTTGAAACCGTGAATTTCTTTTTCGGGCACCCGTATGTTATGTTTACAGTTTTAGTGAGTATAATGTTGTAAAAAAAAAAATTGTTATTAATGAAAAATTTATTAATATTAGTTCATTAGAAAGTTTAGTTTTAGTTTTTTCTAACTTTCCATAATCCATCTCTTTTATTGCTAAATGATTTTGATGAGGTAATTTTTCAATTATTAGTGCTGAATTTTGAAATATTTAGATCTGTAAACAACATTGGTAAACTTGGATGTAGTAGTTAGTAAAAGCCACCGGAAGACAATAAGGTTATAAGGTTATTACAAACGGTATAACAAATATTTTTACCTGCTTTACATGGGTATATTCTTTTATTAATCTTTTTTTACAACCTTTTACTTTTGTTCTAAAAATAAATGCGGGCAGAAGAACTCTTCCCAAACATTTTACCCGTGATCACATGATCTAGAAGTCAGCATATTACACCAACTGACTTCACCAATTAAATTACTACATTGAAAAAACAGGTTAATTATTATCTTCTTTTTTTTAACAAAACATATAATAATGAAATTAAATTGATAATCGATTGAAAAATTAAATTTCAGTAACATCACCGCAGATATCTTTTTAATATAATTATAAAAAGCATTATTCATCAAATTTTATTTTTAATAAACTTTTATTTACTTGTTCTGTTATTAAAAGAAGTAATTTTTGATTCCGTGTGGCTGTAACATAATAAATTGCGGTAATGCAAATATTTAGAGTTATTAATAAACAAAAGTTGTTTGAAAAAAAAAATACAATGAAAAAAAGTAGCTTGCTACATTTATAATAAAAGAAGCAACAGTTTGTAGTAAGCGTTTGTTCACAAAAAGCGTGAGTGTGTTGTAGTATTTGTATACTGTTAAATGTAGTAGATTTAATGCCTAAAATAGAATGAAATAACCCGGATCTTCCTTGAAAACGGGAAAACTGGGTCGTGAAGAAGAAGGTTATTATTTAATAGGATAGTAACGAATGGCGCGTGATAAGGACTGATGATGACATGGAAAAAGGAAGCAAAGAAAAAGATGATGAGGGTGGTACACTGGAAGAAGTGAAGTAGATGGAGGAAACGTTTAAAAAGTGTTTAAATAGCGATGCGGGAATCAGGTCTGTGACAATACTCCCCTAGGCTTCATAAATCCTACGAAGCGCTAGGATCCTACTATACACGACAAGCGCATATTTCACTTGTTATGGCCTCCTGCTCGTGCTGTTCCTCGTTTAAACCGCATATTGTGTATCTATCTTCAACCCGACCGACCCTAGACTTCAACTTCCCATCCTCGATTCTTCCACCACTGCCACCACTTCCTACAAAACATTTTTTACCTGTTCGCTGTATTACTTCAAACATTACACTCGCCGTGTAACTCGTATACTATTTTCCCGTTCGCACCGTAATATTTCCTTATTACTATATCCGACTTTTACCCAAATGAAAAGTAAAAAATTACATATAAAGAAAATTACTATATATTACATTTTTAATAAAATCGGTTCAGACGCTGTAACAAAGATATATTTTAACGAAAAGCAATTATTATTTATATATTAAACGGGTATAAAGTTCATATATTTTGTTTTTTAAAATATTATAAGATAAAAATACATCAAGTATTCCAGACCGTAACCCTTTTTAGCGTTCCAAAGAATAATCTACGGTAAAGAGTACTAGAAAATAATTAAAATAGTTAAAGAACAATTTACATGAAGTAAAAATCTGGAACTAAATATTTGTAGTAGTATTAATTATTTTCGACATAAAAAACGTTATTATATATTTTAAAGAAACTTGTTAATACGAATAAAAAACAAAAAAAAGAAATCATTACTTATGATGAAGCCATAAAAAAAATTAAAATACCTTTTTATATATAATAAAAGAAAAAACATAAACAGTTATTATACCGTAAAAATGTTACTTTACAATGTAATTTACATAATTTAAAATTTTCTTGATATTTTAAATGTATTCTTGATAAAAAAATGTTTTTCAAAAAATAACTTAAAAATGAGTTTTTCGTATTTATTAATTTATTACACTACAAACACAATGAAGATGCTAAATTAAAACGTATTATCGTCATACAAATTTGAAAAGATATATAAAAAAATTTCTAGGTATCTTTTATTAATCGAAATCTGTAAAAGTAATTTTAATATTGTTAGTTATTAAGTTTAATAGTGTGGTAAATTATCGTAATTTACAATCTAAATATTTATCACCTAAGATGTGATACATAATCTATTAATTTATATGGGATTACATGTTGCAGGTCTTGAAGTATTTAACGCAACAAAATTAAACACAAACACACATATTTATATACAATACAAGAGAAAACACACGCGCGTAGGTTTTGTGTATGTGTGTTTTCTCTTTTAATGTATATTATGCGACTGTCCTATATTTTTTAAATTATTAAAACACAAAACAGTGTGCGCACGCGCGCGTGTATGTGTCTGTGTTTAATAATTTATAAGATACAGCACAGTCACCGGTTTCTAGATGATTTTTGGTGATAAAGAATAACTGTGAAAATTTTTCTGCTTAAGAAATGCCGACCGTAATGCTGCATTCAAAAAAAGAAACTTCTTGATGAAATGTGATACGCAAATAGTCTCGTAGGTAGCTTATAAATGTATGTAGCTTATTTCTGAAACTTAAATTCTTAAATTCTGAAACTTAACTTAATTCTTAAACATAATTTTAATGTGTGTTAAAAATATATTGTAAAACGGGAACAACTCTCTTGTACCTTGAAGGATTGCAATTTATGTATAAATTATGTATGATAACACTATCGAAATGTTATAATTAAAATCATCAACTTTCATAAAGAATATCGCAAGTGAACGTATTACTAAGTATATTCTTTAATTTTCAATGAATATATTTTTTCTTTTGTATTTAAAAATAAATTTTGTCGTTTAATTTCCTGAATGTATTCAATAAGAGAATACGATGGTATTGATGCGTTCAGAATTGGATTATCAGTTAATACATCTGCAGTGCTCTTTGTAACGATCTAAGAATACACTTTGAACTCCAGCTGTAAGAGCTTGGATCGATTTATGCAGTATGCAAATCATTATCCAACAGAAAGGAGGATATTACCTTATTTCTTTATATTATACGCACGTTTTATAATAATCCCGTATATGTTCTATCGTACAAATTTACTTTTGGGTTCAATTGGCATCAAAAGAACTACAAATTCCAAACACTATGAAACCAACTCATTAAAACTGACAAAGATAATTTAAATATTTTATTTTTGCGTTTACTAAATGTTAATTAAACAAACCATTCCATTTTTGTCAAAAACTTAGATTGAGACTTCTAAAACTTGCATGTTAAAAGAGAAACCTACCTATTTGCTGTGTAGTCATTATTTAGACATTAATATTTAGATAATATATTAATTATTAATGTTTATTTTAACCAAGAAAATTCCACTTAATTTAACAATATTACACCTAGAAGTATTGCTAAAGAACCTTCAAAATAAAGTTCCTACTGAATCAGTCTAGAAGTTTTTATATTGTCAAAAAAATATAAAAATTCTGTTATAATTTTTGAAATTCATCATTTTGGCTATTCGTACTTATTATAAGGATATATATTTTATAAATTAAGAAAAACAAGCTTACTTATTTTTCTAATAATACAGTTTAACTGAGTTTAAAAATTCCGTAAAAACTTTTTTATCCTATCTTAAAATTGATTTAATTATTCCAATGTTTAAGTTTAGATTAAATAATTCCACTTTTAGAAATATTTACTTGTTGTAATACTTTTATGCTTGCAACTCTTGTAAATGTACAGCTTTATATTATACGCACGTTTTGTATTAATCCATATATGTTCTTTCGTACTAATTTACCTTTGGGTTCAATTGGCGTACCCGATGTTAACAGGTAACATCGGTCATGTTAAATGTACGCACAAATAAAATTAGTGAAAATGTCAATTTCTAAAATCGATAAAATAAGGAAAATAATTTTGCAATCGGTTTTTATTTGTATTATCTTTATTTCGTGTTAAACGATTTGTTTCAGTTATTAATCTGATGGTTAAAATAGAAAAAAATATGTTTATATATATATATATATATATACAGGTGTCCCACACAAAACGCAACCTAACCTTATATTGGTAGGTATTGAAATAATAAAAAGGCATATGTAAATGTAATTTTTATTATTATCATCCATTACCTTACTTTTAGAGTAAATGTTGGAAGTGGCCGCCATCTTCTTGAATACAAGCTTCAATTATTTTACAGCGTTTCTTGCAACTTTTTTCAAAGTTTGTGGCTGGATATTTAATACAGCTTGTTCGATATTGATTTTCAATTGTTCAAGTGTTAGTGGTTTGTTGCTGTAGGCTTTTGCTTTGAGGTAACCTCGTAGAAAAAAATCCTCCGCAATCAAATCTGGAGATCTTGGTGGCCACAAGCCTCGACCGATAACACGATTACCATAGAATTCCTCAACGAAATCAGAAGTTGAACTTGCGTAGTGCGATGTCGCACCGTCATGTTGTAGCCAGCAGTGTCTGTCTTCCTCTTCCAAGAGTGCGACGAACTGAAATAAAATATCCTTATATCGTTCTGCATTAATGGTGTACTCGAAAAAAATAGGACCAATTATTTTCTTCCGCGATATCTCGCACCACACGTCCGACTTCTGCGGCTGTAATTGTTTTTCGTGATAAACGTGGCGATTTTCAGCGCTCCAAATTCTACTGTTTTGGCTGTTTACGTAGCCGTCCAAATGAAACCGTGCTTCATCTGTGAAACATAACGAATCCATAACATTAATTCCCTCACGCAGAAATCGACGGAACCGTTGACAATATTGTAGCCGTTTTTCTTTGTCGGGCTCAAGAAGTCGATGAACCGTTTGAATGCGATAAGGTCGTAATTGTAATCGTTTGGTCGCCCGATGAACAGTTGATTTAGACAAATTAATTTCAGCAGACAAATGTCTGATCGATTTATTTGGCGAGGCGATTAATCGGTCTTTGATTTCAGTGACTGTATCTGTATTCTACACTGACGCAGATCTTTTGTGTTCCTTGTTATTAACAGAACCGGTCTCTCTAAATTTTGCGACTAACCTTAATACTGATGTTTTGTTAGGAGCTGGTTTATCCGGGTACTTATGGCAAAACAAATCTTGCACTGCAACCACTGATTTCGTACTGAAGTACGACTCGACAATGAAAACACGTTCATCTAGCGAAAACACCATCTTGTCTCTAGCAATACACTGAACGTTATGATTGCATTGTTGTTACTATCGGTAGTGTTCTACTGCGTCGCCGCGATGTTCAGATGTTGGACGAGTCCATTTCAGTAACGAGTAGGGGAGTAAGCTTGAAATTTCATGGATGAGTAATTGATGGGTTGCGTTTTATATGGGACACTCTGTGTATAAGATATAGAAGATAAGAAGTACGTCAACACACTTTTTATAATACCCTGGGTATTTTATAGCACCCTTTTTATAAGGTAATGATGCATCTACGAAAAAATGATCCGATCACTAAATTTATTTTTAGAATTTTTTTTTTAAAACCGCTAATAATTTGTTTATTAAGTTATTCCAGCACCGACTAGGAGTAAAACAATAGAGATTATAAACGCAATTATTGTAATGTATTAATGTTTCCAATTTACTTTTTACGAGAAAAACCTAGTTATTTTATAATTATTACAAAACAAATTCAATTTGTTTAATGTACAACATTAAGAATAAAGTTATGAACTGGCTACACCAAATTTATTTTTAATCAAAACGATGAAAAATTCCAACAAGGTAAGATATTTCTGTGGTTTGTGTATATTTCGATTAAGGAAGAAGTTAAATTACAATTTTAATAGAAAATAAATAATTGTATATAGACCTATTCGGCGAGAGAGGAAAAAGCAAATACATTTTTTCCTAATACCGGTTAAAATTCCAGCAAATTACTTTGGTTTATATTCAAGGATTTAGTAAAACCCTCTTCCAAAACGAGTTACCTTAGCTAAGCGTAAAGGGAGGTCACAGAGCAATATATTTTAATCAATTCGAATAAGCATGTCGAGAGCAGGGAAAATATGGTCTCGTGAAAATTACATCTAAGATTCAAAGTTAACTGAACTTTTAACGTTAGATGTATAACAAAAAGGGGAAAAACGCATATTTTGTTTATAAGATTATACGATGTTAGTCAATTTTAGATTAAAATTAAAAATAATACTTTTTAATATATGCTAACTTAACAAAACAGGTTTAGGGATCTAATTTAAATAAAACTTATCCGATAATTTATGGATTTGTTATTTTGGTCGTTAATGACTTAACTGGTTCGGTGCATTCCGTTAATTTCGTTCCATTTTTCACTATTCTTTTACCTTAATGTATTCTTAATACTTATACTTATTCCTTAATACCTTAATGTATTCTTTAACCTTCAAGTATCCGTGTTAAAAATTCAAATTTTTCTTTATCTCTCTACAGTTTTTATCTTCTAAATCTTCTTCTACGATCAAATACTGTGTTACTTATTCTGCATGTGAGGAAACAGTTTTCTTTGTACAAAATATTTATTTAATACCGTTATCTTTTCATTTAAACTTAAAAATTATTCTCCAATTTTCATAAATTATTTTTTTGCATTATAACATTCAACTTTTAATCGGAGTTTTGCTGAATACTTCAGGGAAACTTTCACACGTTCTACAATTCCAGAAATGGTCAAGACTTCCTGAAGGAAAACCGTATCAGTTTTCAAACATCTCTTTAAATACTGAAAGAAAATAAGTTTTTTGTTCACGGTTTATTTATCAAATATTTATTTCATTTTAATTGTTAATTAGTAATATTTTATTTCGTTCTATTCAAAAATATACTGAACGATTATAATCTGATGGGCATTGGATTTATTATACGAGTTTCAAGCTAGATTTATATTCTAGCAGGTAATTTGCGCCACGATATAGTTTCCATAATAGCTAAATCGTATTTTTTCACCATCTATTTTATATATGTGCCTTCTTCTCTATTAATTCAATGGTAGAATGAACTCTATTTAGATTATTGCTGAGGACCCTGGAACTTATAAAATCATTCTATCCTCAGGATGATCTGGTGCAACAGCCAGTGTCCCTATATAAAGAAAAGAATGTTTCATGTCTATTGACAACATAAATCTTTGAAATCGTAAACCGGGTAAAACAAATTATCTTCTTTTAATACAAATATACATCTAGTTTTGCGAATTTAATGAATAACATAAAACTTATATTAAATCTTAGATTTTCATAAAAAAAATATTTTACGCATTTTCTACTGTAGACACCTCGAAGAGTACTACTATAAAAAACAAAATATATTTTTATAAAATTCTTAACTCTTTTTTTATAAAAAATATTTTCTTTGATAGAAGTTCTGTTTACGTCTTTCAATTTTATTTTGATGTTCTCATTCCTTTAAACCTTTATAAATAAAAAAATACTAAAATTTCTCTTATAATGTGTTCACCTAGTTTAGCATTCACTCCTCTAATTTGGTATACGAGTATCACCTGATTTTGTATAATTTAATTCCTTTGAATACTATTTTAGTTTAATAAGTTTTTCCAAAACAATTAAATAAGAAAGTACGGCATTCATTAATTCAAACACCTATTATCAGACAAAATAATAATATCCTCCTAAAATTGTACCAGGAATGTTTTTTTGTGGATGCGTACTTGGGTCACATATGGATATTCTTTGTTCGTTCCCATACTGCTTCTAAAAAATAACAGACTTAAAATGGCTAGAAGAGATTTTGTAAGGAGTTCAGCGGCAAGAGTGAAACAAATTGTTGAAACGGTCTGGTCATTTTATCCATACGGGGAACTCTATTCAGACTTCTCTAGGGTAGACTTCAGGATAAACATATAAGAGTATACCCCAGGAGATTACTGGTGGCGAGGCCAAATCCGGAAGAGATGTATAGAGGGTGTTGGTGAAAGGAAAAGAAAAGGACTGCCATCAATAGGGTGGGAGTAGAATGTATAAGATATAAGCAATTGAGGAAATCCCGACGCTTAGCACCACTTAAGGAAAAATTTAAGTTGAAGAAATTGTATTTATAAAATCCTGATACAAATTATACGAAGTAATTTTCTTTATATTATTTGAAAATTTATATTTAGAAATTTATAGCGTTGATTTTTTTACGATACGATATTTTAAGGATTTAAACATAATAATTTTAATTTTAATTAAATACGTAAACCACTAATTTATTTTTTTACGTAGTGCTACATAGAACTTGTGATGGTAGAACGTTGAAAATACACGACATAGTTTTGGAGAACTAATTTCAGAAGTATGATAAAAAACAAAGAACAATAACAAGAATCACCAAAGTTATACGACATAACAATCACACAAATCACCGATTAATGAAACACTTAGAAAAGAAAAAAAATATATCAAAAAAAAAAAATTAAGAATGAATGTGAAAACAGAACAGAGACGAAGGAATAAAGGATTGATTAATCAATATACACCACACATCTGTGTAATTACATTAGAGTAAATACGGTCCAGTACGTGTAGTCGCTTAAGTCTTCTAACATCTTCAAGGAAGAAAAACAGCGTTTAAGCTTGAAATGTGCCTAAATCACCAAGTTAAATACTAATTTGAAGTTCTTTTTATATATGTAAAAGTAATTACTATTTTTACGAAAATCCGTTAACCCAAATGTAAAATTTGCAGCATGTAAAATTTGGATAAAAGAATACAGAAATTAAAATTATTAATTCCTGTTATAACAAAAATAATATCAGAAAACAAAATAAGCAACAATAATCTAAACTGCCACGACAACTTAACATCTCTGAATCAGATAAAAGTGCGCTAATGCGATTACGCTATTTGGAGATTATATAGTTATTATTTTAGCGAAGCTAGATATAATTCAACTTAAAATTAATAGTCGAACTTTTCTTTTTCATTTCTTTTCATTTACTTTTTAAGTTTCATTCAAAAACATATTACCGGGTATTATTAAACAAAATATATAAAAAAGAAAAGGAAAAAATACAGAAGATTCTGTATTTTATAATAATTTCAAAATATATAAAACTTATAACAAACGATCAATATATCTTATTGAAAACAATGAAATTTAAAATTGAAGAAATAATGCAATCAAGACAAAGTAGGCATTTTTCAGTAATTCTGATAGATGTTATAAAGGGGATATACATGACAAGGTTTAAAGTGTGTGTGTGTGTGTGTGTGTGTGTGTGTGTGTGTGTGTGTGTGCGCGTGTGTGTGTGTGTGTGTGTGTGTGTGTGTGTGTGTGTGTGTGTTGGTACATATAACAACACATATATAAATATGAAAGGGGGAGTACTAACGAACTGAGCTTTCAAGTCACGTTCGTCGCTTATCATGCGTTATCGAAACCTATGGTCCTTTATATTTTCCACTCACAGTGACGACCGCTCTATATTGTTGAATTTCATATACACGCTTTTATATTTTATGCATACACAGATATTAATGTACACATTAAAATATCAGCAAAATTAGATCAGTATGAGATAATTTCAAATAAACTACTCGGCCAAATTCTACAGTGGTTAGCATGCTATCTACTGTATCGCTTAGTCTGTGGTTCGATATTTGCTAAGGATCTGCAATTTTTCAATATTTATTCCATTAAATTTGATTCGTTAAATATTTATTTAAAACCGTATCAATTATCGTAATAATAATAATCACATTATTATATTAAGAGTATTAAAAAAAAGTTATAAGAATAACTTTTGTAAAAAAAAAAAAAAAAACTAAACAAGATTAAATCTATTTCTGACGTAGGTCGAAAACACTTTTCTAATAAATCACGGGTAGGTAAATAAATCTGTGTTCTTAATATTAAAAACAAACTTGAAGAGTAGGAGAATTTTTTTATGAATGAGCGGGCATCAACAGCTATGATCATTAATCTGGTGAAAACTAGTAATGTATGAAAAGATGACCGGGATTCGAACCCAGAACCTCCGCACGAAATGCCAGACGCTACCTAATCGGCTACAGAAGTCGGATTTTTTTTTTTTACTTTGCTGAGAGTAAATTTTTATAATGGTAATTTTTATAAACAATGATAATTTTTTTTTGTTATAAGCCACATGAGTGCTTTAATGTACTTTTCCATTTATCGTTTAGAGTTTCATTAATCCTTAACTTAAAAATATATTTTCATATTAAATTAACAATAAAATAGTTGTATTAAAAGAAAAACAAAGAAAGGTATATTGAGGAAAGAAAGAGATGAAATAAGAATGTATCTTTTAGAATGAATCTTTTTTCTTATATTTTTTTCTATTTGTAGGTAGGTAGAAGAAGGACAAAAAAATAAATAAAAATTTAAAGAGGAAGAACGGTTCAGAAAAACGAATTATTTTCACAGTTAATTTTAATATACTAATTGAAAAAAGTACGTCTTCAGACTACTAAGAAGTAAGATTTTTTTAACTGTGGGGAAAATTCTCTGTAAAAGAAAACCAAGCATAAAACACGTTTTGAAATTCAACATGCGAGAACATAATGAAGAGGAAAATAATAAGGGTTTTTAATGCTACATTTTGTTTACAATAAACGTCAAAATAATGTTTAATACGTTAACTTTCTGAGGACAGACACACATTAAAATCTACGAGTCGACTTCGATCACTCAAAAGAACTTTTATGCAGGAAATAAATCTACTGTATGAAAATAATTTAGGAATCAAAGAAACTTAAACTTTATATAAATATATATATATATATGTGTGTGTGTGTGTGTGTGTGTGTGTGTGTGTGTGTGTGTGTGTGTGTGTGTGTGTGTGTGTGTGTGTGTGTGTGTATGTGTGTGGGGTGCAGAACTTTATAAAATGTAAACGTGATGAACAATAGGGGAGAAAAATATTAAAGAGGCTTATGATATATGATGTTGCAGGAGAATAAGATGGGTTGATCAAGACATGTAAAAGGTTTTAAGACAAATTAGAGAAAAGAGAAGTTTAGAACGATAGAATAGAACTTTGTTCTTAAGATGAACAAAGTTGGTGGTCTTTATATGTTTAGATATCCAGGGTTAGTGAATTACGCTCTAGAAGGAAGTGCATGTTGTAAACAGAATAAAGGAAGACAAAAATTTCAATAAGAAGTACGAAGGATGTAGGATGTAATATTACAAGATACGTATGAGACTATAAAAATGGTACAAAATACAAAGAAGTCGTTTACAGTACAAAATAAACAAGACCCTTATAAAATAAACCTTATAAAACATCTTGTATTTTATCTGTATCTAGATCTAAGTTTTTTCTCACGGTTTTTACCTTCTATCGATCCTTGTATTACCAAATTAGCGAACAATGAATGCCCTTACATAAGATTCAATAACTAATGATTTGACTAACGAAAGGTAAAACGTGAGCTGTTATAAATTTTTAAAGCTAAACTTTGTAATAAATTATAAAAAAAAAAAACATTATTTCCCGCACTATTTTATTAAAAAGAAAAGAATAGTTTAAAACAAGATACGAGTTGACAAAAACAAAATTTTTATTATAAACAAGTAGACTACTAGTAAAACGTTTTACTTGTGGACTTTATTTCTAATATTGGTGCTGTTATTTATAAAAATTCTGTTATTTGTAAAAAAATAAACCGAATTTTTATCAAATTAGAATATTGTACACTCTTATAATTATATTTTCTCATTTTTTATTTTCATTTATGATGATTATTTTCAGTTTTTATTTCAAGTTTTAACGGATGGTGTTTTTATTATTTATATTTTATATCCATCTGTAACTTTTTATCATTAGATTCTAATATGAAAAATAATATAGTAGATAAAAATAAATCTACAAAGATTTAGACATTTTATGACGAGTAATAGATTTTTAAGTTAGGATATATATAAAAATAAAATAACAAAATAAAAGTATAATTTTATGCTAAAAAAGGATAGTATTGAAAGTACTTTTTCTTTTCCAAAAAAAAGAAGAAAAGTGATGAAGGAAAAAAGTTACAATATAAAAAGAAGTGCAGGTTGCCTTAATGCACGGTATTGAATACTCTGTAAGGTTATGTAAGGGTAACCCGTATAATATTATACAAAGGGTGGTAGTAGAATAAGAGGGTGGCTTGCATTTCAAGTCATATTGGTAAGGGGTGGCTACGATGAACACTTGAGGGTGCAGAAAATTGTACCTAAGGACTTTTCGGTTCAATATACCGAAGAAGATCAGCTGTGTAAAAACACATACAAGAATAATACTGCGGTTTGATACGAGGAATAGAAGAGAAAACATATCTGAATTTCAAGTCAATTTTCCTACAAAAAAAAAAGAAAAGAATAAAAAAGAATCCTGTATATATTTACAAAAATTTCAATATACATTTACCATTTTTATTGATAATATAATTTTATTTTATATTATTAAGGGAACAACTTTTACTTTAATTAAATGTATATACAATGGTTTACATGATTTTCTCTTTTTTTGAGATAATATTTTATTCCCCGGATGAATACAGAAACTTCAGAAAAAAAATTTTTTTTTCTTAAGAGAAACAACTATATTACTATACTTTATATATTGAGCCTATATAAACTTTATAGTCTAGTCTATATTTACTATACTTATTTTCTTTATCTTCCCAATTTTTGTGGTACACCACATTTTTGTGGTATTTGTGAATGATTTACGTCCAATTTCTTTTTAACAAACATTCTGTTTAAATTATTTCGTAAATATTGAATCCATAATTTCAAGATGTTAAAGAAATAAAAATGACAATAAAATTGTTATACTTTCCTGCAATGATTATTTATAGAGGTAAATAAAATTCCTGGCATTTATTCTTTTATGAAGAAAAATTGTAAAAATGCATGAAAAAATTTAAAAAAAACCATACTTTTAAATTTCATCGGTTCGCACACCTAAAATATTCATTTTGGCCATCTGAACTAATACTACGCTTAGGAAGACAAAAAAATATACAAGAAAGAAAAAGATAGCTTTTTTCGAGTTCTGGGAAAGGGGAAGAATTTTGGAACAATTTTTTTTTTAATTTTATAGAAAGTATGCACGCACGCATTTACTCAGCTTAATATAAAGTGGGATTATGTTTGCAGAATTTTGAAAAAATTAACTCCAAAACACTATCTACCCCAACCCCTGAAGAATACTGAACCTAACATTTTACCAACAAAATGCCCCACATCTAACAGTCTCTACAAAATTTCTACGATAATTTTATTCAGTTAAATATGATTAAACTTCAAACACGCCAACACACCTACGTGCGTACGTACATACAAATATTATCTTCCAATTTTATTTTTTATTTTTTGGGTCTCTGGATTATGAAACTTCAAGAAATACAAAAAACCCATACCTCATTTTGACTAATTACCTTCTTGTAGCGTAGCTCTACAGCTGTGATGCCAGGAAAGTAAAAATAATAGAATACTTCAACAGAAGCATATACATTAAATACTATGCAATATAAATTCAATGGTGATTTCTGTTGTCCATGAAAATCTGTCAGGAAATTGTAAAATAATCTACTTCTCTTTTTAATCATTAAAAAAAATAACGAGTTCTTTGTACGATTACGTTAGCGATAACATTCTCGATACCTTAGAATTCAAGCCTGGGACCATTGGTATAGCAGGCAAGCACGCTCCTATCTCTGTCAACGAACCCATCAACGATTAAATTTAAACAAATTGAATTACAACAACAGTTTCGCTAGTTGTTGATCATAACGATTATAAAAGCAAATTAAAAGTTTAATTTAATTGGATTATTATTTTTCTTTTTATGATTTACTATTTAAATAAAGTAACTAAATTCAACTATTTTAATTTTACAAAACATCATTGTATTTGTTCGTTTACTTCCATATATATTTTGCGATATTTTTAGTAAATATTAACAGATTATTATGAAATTTCTGTATATTATTTAAAATATTTCAATATGGATTAGAAGATTTATTTCTACCGGTAGTATTCAACAAGCAGGCTTATTGTGTATTTACCAAACAAGAAATAATGTTTCGGGTTTGATCTAAGGTCCCGTTCTCATACAAACTATGTAAAATATTTACTGGTTTCCTAGGTTGCAATGTCTTCAATATTGACTTTCGTGAATGTCCGGACTACAAACAACTAAAAATGAAAAAGAGAGGATAAAATAAAATAGGTAAAATGAGAGAGTAAAGGTAGATAATCTATCAACATGACCCGGGAAATAATTTACTCTCCCATCCAATCAATAGGCATCAACTTCTACCAAAACCTCTCGGGATATCAATCAATTATAAATCCAAGAAAATAACAGCATAGTATTGCTCAACGATTTCATTGATTTCTTTAAATAAAAAAAAATCCTTTTTTCTCTCTAAATCAGTGAACCACCTGAAAATAATTATAGAAAACAAATTCACTCCCACTTTTAAACATGTGAGAAAGGGTGTTAGGATCTAACAATAAAAATAATGTTCAATTAAAGTTATTATTGAGAATATTAGATAGATCAGCGTTAAAGTAATGATGTCCCTTGCTTTGGTAAAAACGATAAATCACATATTTTAAAAAAAATCACATTGTTGTTTTCCTTCTTAAAAATTAAAAAAAAAAAAAAAATTATAAAATAAAATAATACAATATAAGGATGATAGCCATTAATGTACGAGCCTTGGCGAACGATTTAAACCTCAAGAGTGCCTTAGTAGTCATAAAGAGAGTTGCATACCTACTTTTCCTACGGCTAAGAAAATATTTGGATTATTGATTTAAATCAATAGAATACAATATTTAGGAATATTTAAAAAAAATTAATTAAACCATAAATTTTTATGGCAATATAGTTCTACGTTTTCTTAACATCGATCGGGCGTTAAAGACATTGCTTGCTCAGAATCTGACATAATTAACAGTGTTTTTATTAGTTGAATACCTGTTTTATAATGAAATTCTGTTTCATAATGACCCTCTTTATGATACAAGACCCAGCCGCCTAATTCAAACGTTATAGTACAGCGTAGAGAAAATAACATATAAAACCATGTCAAATATGAAATTAAGCCATTATTTCGCGACGAAGACTTTCATGAATTCAGATGATAATATATATATATATATATATATATATATATATATATATATATATATATATATAATGTGTCCGATAAAGAGGTATACGCTTTTGATTTAGAATCACTCGCCCATTCCCCCACCGATTCTATTGAAACTTTACAAACATTTTACAGAAGTTTCTTATGTGAAAATTTCAACCTTCTACCATTTATAGAAACAAAATGGCAGCTGTCAATTAAAAATATCAATTTCTGATAAACCAAATTTCTTCACTCATTACAAAATAGTTTGTAAAATTAATTAAAAACAGATATTTAATCATGGTTATGACTAATTATTAAGTTGTCTTGTTCAATTTGAACAGCTAATACAACATCTGTATATCTCTTCGTGGAACACACAGTACATATATATATATATATATATATATATATATTAGTCCACCGGGCTGATGTAGTCGTTAACTCGTCAGAAAATCAGTTGTTTAACAGCTGATTTTCGAAGTCGAAGTCGAAGTTACCGAGTTACAAATCCTTGATACTTTACTACGGGTCTGAATGCTGTGGACAGTGGATACCGGTGTACTTTGGTGGTTAAGGTTTAATTAACCCCTCGTCTTAGGAACGGTCGGCCTGAGTCTGTACAGACTACATGGGTAATTACTGCATTTTACATGTCATACATATAATCCTCATTTTTTTGGGCCATGGGGGGTTGCTTTATATATATATATATATATATATATATATATATATATATATATATTTAATGATTATTTATAAAATGTAATGGTTTTAGAAAGTTGAGATACATAAACTTTTTCTTTTACACAATATTTCAAAATCTTTCTTCTAATGTTACTTACGTAAAACACTTGTTAAACAAGAAGTACTTTTGAAAGCTGACTTATTTGAAAGTAATTGTTTTAATAAACAGGCAGCGGTAACTAAGTGAAGATACAGCTTGTAAATTTAATGATTTATTTCATTGCGGTGCAATGCTTATGTGCAACAATATATTTATTTCAATGAAGAAGGCAATGGAAAACTTATTTAATCAATTTCCTTGGTTAATAAGGCGTGGGTTACAAATAGTTTAGAAAATCATTATGCGAATTTCAGTAGTAATTTATATCTCATATCAGGTCACTTACTATCTTTCCTGTCGATGTTACTAAATTATAAACTATTATCCATCAACAAATATAGATAGATATGAATGCTTTCTAAAACACAAGTCGTCACATTAACCTAATAGAAGACAAAAAAAGTCTTCGGTTTCAATGTATAACTCTTAAATGTATAACGGCAGTGAGTTATTCAATTAAAAATTTCCGCTGGAAGTGTTCATTTATTATAAAATTAAGTAATCCAAAGATAAAAAAACAAAGAAATTATGAAGTAAATAAAGATGACGATATCTTGTTTAATAATTTAATGTACGTATAGGCTACGTGATTTCAAGGATGGAGCATTACAATACGGCTTTCTACGTTTAAGTTACTAGGCATTAAGCTCACTTAAGCTGACAGCAGTGTTTAGGCTAGACTTTACTTCACTTTGCTTATTAAAGCTTAAGGCTTGCTGCAGAATACTAACTTTACGACAGAATATTTATAATTTAAAATACCTCTATTAATTTTATTATCATATATCCCGATTACATTTTTATATTTTGCATTAAAATCCTTTTTATTTAATTTAACTTTTCTTATAATTATACTCTAAAAGAAAAATCTAATAAAAAAAATTATTACAAGTTTACACGTTAAATTATTAAAAAGATTATGTGTTTTGATACTAGAGGAAATTTTAAAAATTGTTAACATGAAATGAAACTAGTTAAAACAAATTTAAATGCGACAAAAATCTGTGTGTTAATTGAAATAATAAAATACAGACCAAAAAAAAAATACCACCAAGGTTAAGATGCCCTAAATATAGAATTATGTATTACTTTTTATTCTATGTTTACAAAACATTTCTCTGAACTTTTGCCAAAAAATATATCAAAATAGTCTATTATATTTAAGTAAAGATGACAAGTAGTGAAATATATCTGAAGATTTAAATCCTTAACACAGACACATAACTTTTACTTTCAACATTCTTAAACTTAAACAACGTGGTAAAAAACTAACAGTACTATTACAGGTGTTTACTGTACAAAAAGACTCTTTGTAACGGTTCCACCTAATAAAATGGTAAAATATGTATAGATATATTGAGCGTGAATGCGTGTATATAAATAAAGAGCCTAACTGGGAACGTTCTTCTATTGAATTTGGGGTAAAAGTTACTGACAGCCTGCCTTCGTAGAGCAAGTGGTAGCGTCTCGGCTTTTTATCCGGAGGTCCCGAGTTCAAATTCCGGTCAGGTATGGCATTTTCACACGCTACAAATTGTTCATCTCATCCTTTGAAGCAATACCTAACAGTGGTCTCGGAAGTTAAAAAAACAAAATCGTTAATGACAATAAAATTATTTATATATAATAATTCATCTAAACCGTAAAATTAATGTTTTATTAATTAACGTACAAGTATTTAAAATAATTCCATGTATCATACAAAGAGATACGATAATAAAATATTATTTTTTTTTCTTTTAATCTATTTATGGTAAATTATTTAAAAAATATATTTATGAAGACAGGTTAAAAAAAAAATAATCAACAATTTGTAGGTTACAATGTTTTCTGAAAAAGATTAAAGAAATAGAAAGAGATCAATAGTTCATATATGAAATTGTTCAAATTATTTGTATGAAACAGATGTGAACACTTATTAAAGACAGTTTTCGAGAATTTTAGTAATACTTTCTTAAAGAATTTTTTTAATAATTCTTGTTAAATTGTAACAGAACTTTTTTACCATGCTTCATCGTTGTTTATTAATCTTACAAACAATAAACATATAATCGTGAAATATTTGTTCAGAAATGATATATTAAATCCAAAAATAATGGAAATAGAAGCAAAGGATACTTGCGTATAAATTCATAATTCATTAAATTTTTTCGTACAAAATAAAAACAAACAATTTTTTTTTTGGAAACGTTTTAAATTCTTCTGGAGAAAAATAAGTATATGTTTGTCAACACCTTCCATTTGTTAACTCTAAGTCATTGTAATAAAATAATAAATATAAAAATATTCAGTTCAAAATATATTTGGAATATAGATAATGTGTTTTTATTTTCATATATTATTATGTTTACGGTTAAAGTATATAATGAAATAATCAAAAAAAAAAAAACTCTGATGTGGATACTACCTACTACTAGACTTCCATGTACGCCTATTAAATTACATAAACATATTTTCTTATAATCACAAGTTAATAATTATTAATATATATATATATATATATATATAATTTTAAAAAAATAGTTAAAAAAGAAAAAAAGGAGATGAAGTCTGATTCGAACTGATGTGCCTTCCAGCAAAATTTTATTTTATTTTGCTGTAACTGTGGAACCAATGAAAATAATTATCACTGATACATTGTTAAAAAGCTCTAATGAGCAAGGTTTATTAACGCAGTTAAAGAGTACAAAATTCAATTTTTTCTGGGTTTTGTACTTTTTTGGACGCTTTTGGTCCAGTCGATCGCAAAAAAAAAGGAGAGGTACGAAACTAGGTGTTACAACAGATCTAAATCCAAAATTTCAACATCCTACGACTAACCGTTTTTGAGTTATGCGACATATATACGTACGTACATAGATACAGACGTCACGCTGGAACTAGTCAAAATAGATTCAGGGATGGTCAAAATGGATATTTCCGTTGAAATCTGAAAACCGAAATTTTTCGCGATCACTTCGTACAAGCAAGTAAAAAGATAAACTTATTCCTCTACTTGTTATTCATATAAGAAGTAAATTTTTCTACTTTACACATCTATAACATTTAACCGATGAATTCTTAAGAGTATTAGAAACGAATTATCGGAAGAAGCATAAATAAAAACTGCATATTGATCTCCGTACGTACCGAAAAAGTTAAAACCACTTTCTTTTTAAATCATAACTTTATTGTTACCACAGCTACGGCAAATAAATTGGTCTGTACTATTCTGAAATGCTAAAGATAACAGGTTGAAAAAACAATAATAAATAAATCAAATTTTAAAGCCGATAAGTGTATACATATTAACTTAGGGTACAAATACATTAACTAATTTAGAATACATATGGAAAATAAAAAGAAATATTGAGACCACGTTAAAGTTACACTGTAAGGTAAAACAACCGGAGAAATTAGCCGTAACCCAACATTACTTGGGAACTGGACATAAAATTTACGTCGGGGTTTTAAAATTTTTTATAATAAATAGAAATTAGATATTTGGCATTCTTACTTAATCAATAATAAAGTAAACAATTTAGTGAACAAAATTAAATAGTTTGATTTTAAAATTTAGAAAAAAATAGTTTTGTGATAGTTTTAACAGTAAGAATAATAAACTGTTATCTCTTCTCTTAAAATGTTGTTCGTAATCAGGGATATTTCTTTGAATGTTTTAAGAATTATACTTTATCATTCTTAAGATAATTTTATCTTATCAAACTATAAAAGAGGCGTGCACTAAATCAGGATGGGGAGTCAACTTGAAGGTTTTTTACTGGTTAGACTTTGTTAAAATAATGTTGCGCTTTCAGTAAGGATTATCTGTTAAAACAGTTATTTTTATTCGTTTTATTTTTAACTTTAATTTCTTATTTTAATACGTTGCTGTCAATTAATACTGTTTAATAATCAAAATTGTCATTTAAGTTTAGATTTTGAATACATTTTTTTTTTGGACACAAATTTCAAAGTCCTGTTTTTCAATTTATTTTGATTGATATTCTAATTATTTTTTTAATGCATAATTTGAAATATTCACAAATTATTTATGGACGTTATGAAGGTGTTTTTGTATACATGTGTAAACATACCTATTGCTTTAAATTACTTAACTTTTGAATTTGTAGTATTGATACTTTTAAATTTTTATGGAAACAAACAAGAAGCTGGAGTAATCACCATTTTACGATTAGAAAAGATGTAAATACACAGAAATATTTTGTAATTTTAGTTTAACTCTTTTTCTTATTTACACTCAGGATAACATTACTGTCGAATCGCAATAGGTAGAATTGAAGTATATCAATTGAACGGGTAAATTAAATTTACATAAAACAATATTTGTGTACATATAGAGTGCCTCAGAGTTTAAAAAAATAAAACTGAAGATATTAAACTCAAACTAACAGTTTCTTTAATTTTTTCTGTTATATTGATAAATTTTTTTCAGGGTTTTTAATTACACATTAAGTGTGTAATGATAAACACGTTAAAAAACATGTTAACTACTTATTTAAATGTACTGTCATTTAAGAAAATCTTTATTTTACCCAAAAAGTTTATCTATTTTAAACAACTATAGTCTAAATCGTTTTATATATATATTACCATTAAATCCAATAATAAATTGTAATTGCAATAACTAAAATAACCAAAGAAAAACTAAAGATTAAAAGGCAACCGACGGAGAATAGCAAGATTATAATATTTCAAAGATTCACATTATCGCACATGTAGAAGTGTCCCTAAGGTGTAATTTTGTTGAATACTTCTACATTTTAGAAACAACAGGAAGTAAAAGAGGGGTTGAATATAGTAAGCGAGATTAAAAAAAGTAAGATTGCGTAAATGTCACAAGTTATATCATATGGGATAGGGATACAAGATAGATAGAAGTAAAACTGTACGACATACTGGTTATATAGTAGAAAAAAAAAGGTTCATAAACATGACTGGGAAATAAGGTTAATATTTTCAAGAAGGTATGAATAAACGTGACCAGATTTCTGTTTAATCTACTTTATACGCTTTTCTAAAAATTAAATTCAGCCAAGATTTTCTAGCTAGACCGTGTTTTAGCGCTTGTTTCCTCATCATCATATTGGAGCGTGACTGTGCAATTCTCTCTCGTCCTGTCTCTTTTTCACCGACTCGCTTTTCCTAACGCTATCTCTTTTTACTACCCTCTCGTTCTCTAACCAAAGTTCCAACCAAAAAAGCTTGCCGACGCTTTACGCAGTCAGGAATAATATTTGCATTCATTTCATTCTTTAAGCTATAAAACCCGTTTTTTTTTTCTTTTATCCAAAAAAAAGGAACATTAGTAAACTGCGCCTTGATTTTTAAAGTGCTGAAAGCTGAAAAATTGGTCGATTAAATTATATATAAAAGTTGAATTAACAAAACTTTTTTAATGGCGATACTAATTGCTATTTTCTGAAATTCAAGATTATTTTTTTTTTTTTTTAACGAAACTGATTTATTTCATCGTTATTACATTATCTTTAAGATGGGAATTTTCACAATCATCAAACATTCTGTATATATAAAATTTTTCTTCTTAAATTTAATTTTGTTATATTAATTTAATTACTCGTAAAACTTATAAAAGCTGTAATCTTGTCTCATTTTAATGAATATAAGCTCTATAATATAAATGTTATATTTATACTCTGTATATAAAAAACTTCAAAACGGTTATTAAGGCATTAGTAACGGTTGATATCGAAAATTTGTTAAACATTTTGTATGTAAAAAAAATCAAAACAGCCATTTTTTCATCAATTCTATTTTTGGAAATAAAACTGTTACGGATAAAATAACAATCTTCCGCACACGATTCTTACATATGCCACATATAACAATTTCTTTTAGTGTAGTCATCTGATGTTATGTTAGTAAATTACAATTTTAATATTATTCTTTACTAGGATCATTGTGACTCAAACAATTTAAATTTAGAATGAAAAATGATAAAGTGGTTTTTCTTGATGAAGAGAGACTACTTTTGTTTATGTTCTGCTAGAATGAGATACAATACAGTGGCTATTTAAGTACACGCATAGCTTGTGCTTTAATAGTTATGCGAATTATACACGTATATCACGGACTCCACCAAAATAATTTAAAAAAATAAATATACATAATTTTAAACCGTATAAAATTAATTTATATACTATACTGCCCTATTTATTTAGTTAAATTGATGACTATTACATTGTAATTAACTAATAACACCTCATACAAACAAAATTACAGTTTTCGTATCACATATACCAGAATCCCTTAGTATCTTCCCTGTGGAAGGGCCTTTTGGATATCCAGAAGAGGAGGTCGGAACGTCTTGATGACACACAGAAGACCCCGAAAAGGGGCTAAGCTTGGGTGGGGAAATCTGCTTGAACGTCACTACGGGAGTAACTAGAAGGTAATGGTGTAAAGTGATGCCGGTTACTCCCGGGGTGGTTAACAAGGTACGAAATAAGAAAGGATTCCTTAGTAATTGGAGACAAATTACTATGGAAATATATTTATTTCATTAATGAAAATCGCACTTTCATTACTTTTTAACATAATCTCTGACCAATATTTCTGTGAGGTTTCTTAATCCAGTAGTAAAGAATTGATTACTACAGTGTGCGAGTCTGTCTTTTAAGAACTCACTCATTGCTGCTGAACTCGGTCTCACCTAGAAACCTTTTGAGATGACAAAACAAACAAAATATCTGATGATACGAGATTGTCACTAACACGAATGTGGAAACAACTTCTAGTCCAACTATTGAATAGCTCCCGAATCTTCTTAGCGGTGTGAGGGCGAGCGTTGTCATTGCAGAAGAACTACGGCGTTTGAGAGAGAACCGGGACGTTTCCTTCTTATTTGACATGATTTCTAGCACGTCACAGCAGTACTCACTGTTAATTGTATGTTGTTAATCTAAATAATCACAATAAATTGGGCCTTTATTGTCCCAAAACACCGTTACCATCACTTAACCGGCTGACGCGTAGATTTTGAATTTTTTCCTGGAGAACGAACTGACGATATTTCCATTCCATACTCTAAAAGTTTGGATTCCCGCTGAAAATGAAGAATCCAAGTTTTATCACAACATCTAAAAATGTATTTCCTTCCGCTAAAAACCGTTGACTAAGTTTCTTACAAATGTGAATTTGAGTGTTTATTTTTTGCTTCAGAGGACATATCAAACATGTTTTGCAATGGAACGGACAGTTCCAATAGTCTCTCACTACTAATTTCAACAATTTCCCAAATTACGCGTCCGTGCTCGTGAATAAGTCAATTATAGCGATTTTACAAAGTGTCAGTCGAAACTTCCACCGGTCTTCCACTATGACGAAAATCAGTGGCACTTATTCTGCCCAATTTAAACTATTTGATCCACTTATAAAAATATGAACGCTTACTTCATTGTTTATCATACTGCATTAACATCCATGAATAAATTTCGGCAGCTTTTACACCTACAAAAAAGTAAAAATTCACCTTTGAACAATGGTGAAAATTTCAAGCAAAATCAAGAAAAATTTTGAAATAATCGAAAGAGATAATAATAATGGGAATTTTTAATTCCTTACACGAAAAAGAAAGTATTGTGATCGCGAAAAATTTCGGTATTCAGATTTCAACGGAAATATCGACTTTGACCATTCCTAAATCCATTTTTACTTTTTTCGGCGGGACGTCTGTATGTACGTAGGTACGTGTGTATCTCGCATAACTCAAAACCTATTAGCTGTAGAATGTTGAAATTTTGGATTTAGAACTGCTGTAACATCTAGTTGTACATCTTCTATTTTTACTGCAATCGACTGGACCAAAATGGTCCAAGAAAGTCAAAATTCCAAAGAATTTGCATTTTGGACTTTTTCTTAACCGCAGTAAAAAGCCCTCATTGAGAGCTTTTCAACGATATATCATACTTATTTTCTTCGGTTCCAAAATTATAGGCAAATAAATTTTAATTAATGAAATATTTGCATCTTACAAGGGAAAGGCAACTCGGTTCGAATCAGATTACATCTCCTTTTTTTTATTTTTGAACTTTTTTTTAATTTAAATATATTGATATATAATTAATTATTAACGTCTGATTGTAAAAAAAAAAATGTTTACGATAAATAATAATTCAACATTAACAATAAAAAAAAAAATATGAAAAAATAAAAAGTAATTAATGAAATAAAATTTTATATACTTTTAAAAATGTGATTTTTACTTTAACAGGCGTACAAGAAAGTCATGTCGTGTCTGCATCACATTTTTTCTAACATCCTCTACGTCAGGGGTGCCGACTTGAACGAAAAAAAACAGTTTCAGTTTATTCTATTAAATAGTTTTTTCGTTGTTGTCCTTTTTCTCTTTAATTATTAAACGACCCTCGCATGTGTTCATATATGTCTGTGTATATATCTTGTAATAGATAAATAATTACTATCTAATGTTGGTTGAAAAAAAATCAGTGAAAGAAATGGTATAAAATGCCAAATTAATTGATAAAGTGGGAGAAACCTAATCCTATAGAAAGGTGATAATATATGAAAATCGCGTATAATGCAAAACACCGGCTATTACTCCAGTTTATAATTTTTCTACGGCTAAATTTTGATTATATATTAACAATTCGCATTTTTTTTCGCAGTATTTTTTTCCAATTTGTGTGTATATATTACAGAAAATATGTATTACAGAAAAGTTTCCTTTTTCTAAAACTTAATTAAATAAAAAGTGATATTTATTTTTCAAATAGTGTTTCTGCCTATACAGTTATTAATACAACACAATAAAATATAGTCAATAATTCTTTTTTATAACCAATAGAAGGTATATCTTATTTATTGTTGACATTATTTCTGCATAAAAATAGAAAATAACAGGGGTAATTTGTTACCCACTTTCCTATAAATTGAAAGAAAAAACGAACTGTGTTTTTAACTTTTCAAATACTTCCCTTATAGATAACATAAGTTTTTATTGTACGACTATTACAGTTGTATTCAATTTTTTATTCAAATTCAGTTAAGGAAAAACATGAATTTATTCCTTCTGTAACCAGTTTGATTCCGTTTCCAATTTTAGTTTGGTGCTGTTTTTATAAAAGCACGGTATACTAAACACAGATTGCTGGTATTTTTTGTGTGTAGTATTTTATAAAGAAATACGAATACAGTACACTTCTTTTATATTGATTCTCACTAAACTATTTTCCATTTGAAAAGAAACATTCTTCTTGATTTCGTTTTACCTTATTTGCTTTTTTTGTTCTATTTATCACCTTTATAAACAATCGTAATTTATGTAATATAAAAAATGTTTTACAAGCCGTATAATTGTTATAAAGAAAGCAGACTGCTATTAAGAAATCAGATTAATATAAAATGGAGACTGCTTAAAAGAAAGATATATTGATGAAAAAAAAATAAATAATAATAATTACAGGAGTGGCAGTTGTTCTCTATCAAATCATATTTAAAAATTTTTGAGCAAATCAATTCAAATTATAATATCAAAGATCAAATTTTAAAACAAGTGTTAAGAAAAAAAAATCAAATAGATGTCGTAAAGAACTGTTTAAAATAAAAAAAAAATTATCTAATAAAGAACTAAAGGAGAACAAAAAATTTAATTTCACAGTAAAATCTACAGCACAAACAGAATTTGATAAAGTCCGTGAAACATTAAAACAAGAATTAAGCCTGAATTGCTTATTTAATTATTTTAATTACTACCCTATCCAAAATAATTAAAAATAAATACGTTGTATTTATTAGTAAGTTAAATCTATAATAATAGGCAATTACCCATATGTTTCAATTAAAACGTGTACCTCTTCCTTCCTGAAACCAAAATAATCTTCTAAAAATATACTATCCGTTTTCCGTAATAGCAGTATATTCCCTAATAGCAGTAGTAAAACGGATAACACTATTCGTTTTCCCTAACAGCAAGATTATTGTTATGAGAGTATTTAGTGGGGCTTTAGTCTTATTGTACAGTACTGTTCGCGTTTCATTGTCGAGAGTTTTTTTTTTAGTAGTGGGTCGAAAATATACTTGTTTGAATCGTCAGGCACAACACCAGTTTCATAAATTTTTCAGACTAGTTCGTACACTGCATTCTTACATATATTTCCAGACAATTCTATTATTTCTAATAATAATTTATAAAAAGTATATAACAAATATAAAAAAAAAAAAATGGTCTATAACCCGTTAAGGTTATAGACAATGAGAAAATTAGAAGCGGTAAAATCATGGGAACATGAAATTCGTCAGATTAATTTACAAAGTTAGGAGGAGCAAGAACATATGAAACTGATTGATTTAAAAAAATAAAAAACTGAAATTGCATAGTGGAGTAGATTATTTGAAACTAAGAAAAATGGTATTCAACTATAATAGTTTTTTTTTTTTTTTTTTTAATTGAATTTTTACGGGCATCGACTGCTAAGGTCATTAGCCCTCGTCACATTCTTTAAAAGAAATTATTATCTCCATCAGGAACGTCATATGTAAGGGTGTAAAGGGACCTTACATTCTATTTAAAAGCACAAACTACACAAAACATTTAAGACATAAAAGACAAGGACAATCAGAAACACTTACGGGGTGTAAAGGGCCCCGATATTAAAATTTGAGATAAGGTTCTCAAAAGACCATGAAATTAAAATTAAAGTTAAACTTATCAATACCATTTCTATCTTTATATATATAAAACTACCGCTTAGAGTATCTTTTATCACAGCTTTAGACTTCCATTTTATAGACTTTTTAGAAATTCACTGGCGTGTAAAAATGCAACTGTATTTTCTTCATTTCCATTATCCAGATCAGCTCTAATATTATTTGTAAGACGGAACCTCTTTCTGAGGTCATCATATGCTTGATTGTCAGTGTTTTATTACAAACACCGCACATTGGTCTCACTTCGCCGGTTAACAAATATAAATTTGTTAATCGCGTGTGACCGATTCTAAGTCTGGTCACCGCTACTTGTTCACGGCGAGTCAACTTAAAGTCGCTTTTCCATTTATAAGGAGAAGTTTTTACCGAGTTTAATTTTGTATTTAAACTTCTCCATTCAGCGTTCCACTTATTTCTTACTATGTTTGTTAGACGGTTTTTAATATCTGCCACTCTTACAGGAAATGCATCCAAATCATCGCAGACTGTTGCCTTTCTGGCAGCTTCGTCTGCGATTTCATTACCTGTAATACGAGCATGCCCCGGAGTCCATACAAATACGCATCGGTGTCAGGATGTTTGCAATTAGGACATCCTTAATGTTGTTGTTCCGAATTGCGACAAGCGCACTTAATGAATCGGAAAATATTAGCACTCTCTCTTCGCAATAGTGTTCAGTATAGCGAAGAGCTTGCTGAATTGCGGTGAGTTCTGCCGTGTAGACACTGGCCACATCTGGCAGTTTCCAAAAGTGGGCTTCTTCATTTACATATATTGAGCATCCAACACCATGTTCGGTTTTAGAACCGTCAGTATAAATTCTAATATGTTCTTCGTAACTGCTGACGGTTGCCAAAAATTCCTGTTGGATGATCACTGCTGGTTTCTTTTTTATTTCTCCTTTCTTTCTCCATTCAGTTTCCAGCACCTGATAATTATATTTAAGAATTTTTTATTTAAAAAAATATAAAAGTGTAATAAAAATGTTATAATTACAACATTGGAAAAATTTTAATTGGAAACCGAATCCTTCTTCTGCATTAATCATTTTAATTGATCTGTGTTAAAAAATTGAATTTTTTTATTTTAAAATATTTTATAAAAGAAATTTTTTTGTATTGCTCTGAAAACATTAACTTTTATGAGATTTAAGTGTTAAAATAAAATTCACTCATTTTTTGAGATTAAATAACATATGTAATTTACTAATTATTACCCCTACCACAAGTATTTAATTATATAGATTTAATCGCAAATTTTTACGTAAATGGAATCAGATTTGGTTAACGTGTTTAATTTTTCAATTAACTGAATTTACGTGTTTCAAGTTTACTACGTAGGGTTAAATATATCTTGTTTATAAGTATATGCAGTTTGTATTACATGACAAACCATACCAGTTAATTAAACAAGACAACAACATTGGTACTATTTACATTTTACTGATATAATCGGTTTGTGTGTAATTGTTACTACGAATAGGTTATATATTTCACTCCTTACAAAATTTATTGCAGTATTTATGTGGTGGTATTAGTTGTTATATAGTTGTGGTATGTATTATATTTTATTCTGCATTAGTTCTGTAAAATAAATTTGATTATTATTTTTAAGTGACAGTAGTAATTTTATACTATTTTGTCGCGTAACCAATAAATAATATTGATTGATTAGTTGCAGTTGTTTTTTTAAGAAGAAACTGGCAAAAAGAGCATATATTTACTCCTCAATATTGTACCTTACACGAGATAAAACTATTTTGAAAACAAATAAACCTAATTAAGTTTCTGAATTAAAAATAGAATAAATCAATTTGTAATAAATTTAATCATGTATTTGGTTTTACGAGAATAAAAGAAAATTTATTTTAATAAATTTATTGAATCACAATTAACCGAGCAGTTTTAAAATGGGAGAAAAATTCTTAGTAGTATATATATCAAAAGAAGATTCTCTTATCCTATATATACAAGTTTAATTTTGCAACTAGCAATTTTAACAGTTTGCTTTGTCAATATTCTAAAATAAATTTGTAATAGAGTATTATCCATTACATTCATCTGAATTTTGCGTAATACCTAAAATGTTAAATAAATTAATAAATTATTATGTTTAAATTCGTAGATAATTACATTAAATCATATTACGTAACGGGTAGTTGAGTAAAAAAAAAAAAAATAACTGCTTCAACATTTGCCTGAAAGGATCCAGAAAAATGTACAAGAATACGAATAATTATAATGAAATGTAAATAATCCTTCACCTGGATTGAACTAGAACAGACGAAAGAAGTATAATAACGTATAATTAAAAATAAATAAAATTATATTAAGAAGTCTTCAATTTTCTTTTTCGTACTTTATTATAGATTTGAATATCATTTTACAATGTTTATTACATGAAGTTACTTAAATAGACAATTAATAGTCACACAAACAAATTCGCGCGCGTGTTTGTGAATATAGTTTTATATATATATATATACATATATATATATATATAACTATATGCAGTTTGTATTACATGACAAACCATACCAGTTAATTAAACAAGACAACAACATTGGTACTATTTACATTTTACTGATATAATCATAGAGAGAGAGAGAGAGAGAGAGAGAGAGAGAGAGAGAGAGAGAGAGAGAGAGAGAGAGAGAGAGAGAGAGAGAGAGAGAGAGAGGGAGACTGTATGGTGGAAAGAAAGAGTGAAGAAGAAAAAGAAAGAGAGATTTGATAAATTGGAAAGAACGGGAGAATCGAAGGCAGTAAGCAATAGTGTATCCTTCAAGCAGGGTGTCATCTGGTTAGAGATAAAAGTTTTCTTGGCTCAACAGATGTTACTTAACTTTTTAAGAAAACTTTTAACAGCTGACTGATTGAGCCCATCCAGAAGAGACCCGCCTAAACAGTCTAACTCAAAATTATTATTAAAAGATTTTATTTGTTTTTTAACGAGGTCTTCCAAGAAATAATATTGTTATTTTTATTAACAATTTTGCTATTTATTTCAGCATGTTTTATTCAGTTCAAAGTATTCAATAGACAGTATTATTATTAATCTGATTCTGGTATAAATATTTTTATTTTCACATACGTATAAGAAAAAAAAACACGGCCCCAGAAAAGATATCGATCCCAGAAATTTTAATCAGAGGAAAGTACGAGTACATTTCATACGGTTGTTAACTTAAGTGCATGTATTAACATGAGCCAGGCTAATGAATATTAAGGGTGTTTTTTTTTATTTTAAACTAAATATATCATTTATATAAGAAAAGTTTCTGTTTAGGGGAGCAGTATTATTGCGGTATACAATGCCGTTTGGTCCCAAGGGCAACTGGAAGTCATTATTGAGTATCCTAACTAGGCGCTCAATTAGCTTTAACAACAGGAAAATATTTCCTTCCATGCATATTCTGTACAGTAATATACCTACCGCTCTTGTTTTCTAAGCCCTCCCTCTAAATTTACTGGTGGTAAAAAAACGATGCGGTCGTGGTCGCTTTATTTTCTTTCTTCATTTCATTTAATCAATGAAAAGAAGGAAGGTTAATCGAATTTCATTAAACAGTTTTTTCCGAGGAATGGTTAAAGAAAAAGAAAATAAAAATAGGGAATGTTTAGAATTATCGTACCTCATTTGCTCTTAAATTCTTTTTCATGAATAATTTGTTCCTTTTCATTTAAATACAGTATTACTACTGGGAAGAATTCGATTTGTGATATAAATAAATGCGGTGTAAATAACAACATTCAATCAATTCCAAACCGTAAAATAAAAAAAATACAAAAATTTATTTCCATAAATACTGTAGACAATAAAAACCACAATTGAAACAAATAAAATAAATTTCAACAACTATTTAGACTTTTTTTTTAATCCTGATAAGAAAGACTAAAATAAAAAAACCTTCTCATATATTTTTCCAAAATGTGTTTTTTAATTTAACTCTACGAATCATAAAAAGTAATAATCGAAATTTTAATAAATAAAACGGCTTTTAAGGTAATCTTTGTAGTTTTCTAGATGCTAAATTATTTAGCTAAAGTGATCAAAATTGCAATACTTGTATTATTTGACACATTTATTACTTTTAAATTTGTCACATTAGATTACGTAACACGTATAAATATTTCCGTTGTAGTGTGGATAAACTAATTAAATCTTGTTATCTAAATGAATGAATTGATTAATGTTTTCTAACAAAATCTCTGATTAGGAATATGCTAAAAATGTTAAATTTCAGTTCATATAAACAAATTGAACATAGTCTATATGAGAATACGTTTAGGAATCTAAAAAATACAGAATATATTATAATTAGTGGATAAATTAGAGAAACAGACTGAACCAAAATTAAAACACGTAAACTTGATATACGTGTAAAGCAATAAATGTATTTGAAGAATAAGTTTAATCAAAATTATAATTAAAAATAAGGTACTGAGTAAATTTAGGCTTACATATATAATGTATAATGTAAAAAATAAAATAAAAAATTATAACATCAAACAATCCTACTCTCAACCCACCAGTTATAAAATTATTTCAAATCTGAAATATTGAATACATTTATTAAATTTCAGGGGGTTATATATATTCAAAATCTGAAGATTAGCACTGACATCAATACGAAACCTCAAATGTATACAAAACAGATGCAATTATTATTAAATCTTCAAGTAAAACAAAACCCAGTCATGATAGTAAACAGAAAATTATTTAATAAATATAATCGTAAAATGATATTTTGAGAAACAAGAAATTAATAAGTTTAAACGTGTAAAAAACTCAACGTTAAATCTGAATCTATAATTTTGAGGTATTAATATTTTCCTGTGTATTATAAGGTACAGTAAATCGAGAAGAATGATTTGATATGGTCATAAACAACTTATGCCAAGCTTACTAACAAAAGTGATGAGTATAGGGTTTCCATTGCGATTTGCAATAAATAGAATATGCTGTTTCATATTCATCATGACAGGACAACTTAAATGTATCTGGCATTCCATTTTGCAAAAGTCATTTGCACTCGATTTACTCGAGGGAGTGGCTGTGAATTATTAAAATCTTTACTCTGAGAGAATTTGACAAAGGTAACCAGCGGAGGAGAAATGTAACTATCTAAGGTACTTTAAAAGTATCATAGTCATAAAGTTTGAAGCAGATGGAGTAAGAAAAAAGATACTGTACCCCTCTTTAATATACAAAACTTTAAAAAAATATACAAAAAACATAAGATCAATCAGAACATGATCACTACTATAGCTATTTTTTTAAACAAATTTCATAAAGTAACCGAAAAATATTCGTGAATTTTTTTTTTAAGTATTCAATTTCTTAATTTACTGTCGGAAAAAAAATGATTCCACTATTACCATATTTTAATATTTCGTTTAATTTTCATCTTGACTTTTATGTTCTTGAACAAATTTTTAGAAAAAAAAACTACTTTAGCGTTCAATTTGAAAAAATCTCATGATCGGCCAATTTTTTTTTGTCTACCGTTTTTTGTCGGGTTTGTTGCAGCTCACCAAGATTCCTTATCTAGTCGTTTCGTTTCGGTATAACCTCCCTACACATTACACCCTAACAATTTGATTTACATATTGCAAAACTTGCCTGCCTGCACAATTTTTCCCATTTACATGTCCCTCCAGTATTAAAGCGACTATTCCAAGATTCCTTAAAATGTGGCCTATAAGTCTGTCTCTTCTTTTAACTATATTTTTCCAAATGCTTTTTTCTTCATCAATTTTCCGCAACACCACTTTATTCGTCACTTACCATCCATTTGATTTTTAACATTCTCCTGCAGCCCCGCATTTCAAAAGCTTCTAATCTTTTCTTCTCGAGTACTCCGATCGTCCAAGTTTCACTTCCATATTCGTCAACATTTTGACGTTTAAATTAATTTTGATGTAAACAAATTATATTTGTGACTGAAAGCTCATTTCGCCTGTGCTGCTCGGCATTTTATATCGATCCCAAATAACAAAATTATGCTACCACGTAATCTTTTCCTATTTTTATATTTAGCGGTCCATCTACATTATTTTGACTATATCATTTTTTAAATATAAAATACATTCTTAAATAACGATTGAAATATTAAGTAATATTTTTGTATAAAAAAACTTTGATATTCATATGTTTTGATGAACCAGAGACCTTTGCCAAAATGCTTCACGTAAAGAGTGAGAAAGAAAGAAGGAAAAAATAAATTAAAATAAAATAATAATAATAACACTATTGATGATGGACCGTGAGTGAATGAATGAATGAATGAATGAAGATTCATTTTTTCAAACATGTAAGTAAAACAGAGCAGGTTTTTAGGAACCATTTTAACAGAAAACTACAAAAGCGGCAAAAAACAAAAATAGCAATGGTTAAGAAACATTAATATAAAGTAATATGTTTTATCCAGTAAGATGGAATTAGGTTTGAAGGACAGAATTATGTATGAATCATTCATTATTTTTGTAGTATACTTAAGGAGTTTTAATTTGGACACTAAGAAAAATCGAAATTAGAATAGAAGTTAAATGTGAGGGTTGAGGAGACCGGAGAAAATTAAATTAACTGACAGTAAAAACTGAAGAAATAATGAGGAGAGTAAATAAGGATGGAATCTTAATCAGAAAGATTCAGAAAAGGAGAGCTGAGTAGCTGAGAAAAATAAAGAGCATACGTTAATAAAACAGTGCTAAATGGATTAATGACGGGTGAAGCAATACAATCTGGTTTGAACCATAAGTTATAGACTATCAAAAAGGAAACGAAATTACCAAACATTTTGCTTGAAACATTGGAGAATGGATGTGGACGTGATCGCAAGGAATTAACTTAAGGAAAATCGATGATGATGACAACAATATTATATATATATATATATATATATATATATATATTATAATATAATATATATAATATTCGTAGACAGACAGACAATGTCTGTCTTCCAGTTAAGTATTCCCACCAAATGGTGACAAAACTCAACGTAGATCTCATATAACTTGAAATCATCTGTCTTCATTTCATTGACGATTTCCAAGAAAATTAAAATTTTAATTTCAATAAAATCTTTATCATAAGAACTCAATATAAACACAATTTATAAAAATCTACTTTAAAACTACTTACAAAAACTTAATAGTTATGCCTAACACTCTTTAGGAAATAGATCCATACACATAAACAAATAAGACAAAGTTTTTTCTTCAGTTTTCTTTTAAGTCGGTAGAAACGTCATAGTAAAGTTTAAAATAAAAAATCAGATGATATGAGTAAGACGATGAAGAAAAAGGACGACTTCTGAAGACATGTAAGCATAGTACCAGATAAATGAAAAAGTCAGGTTAGTCAGCGATGGTTTAAAGGGCTGTGGAGTCGGGGCAAGACCGGCATAACTCAACCCGCTACGTTCCCCCATCATTGCTGTCGAGCGTGTACGTCGGTAAAGGGTGGAAGGAGTACAAGAATAAGAAGAAGAAGAAGAGCTAGGAGCAGGAGAAAGAGAAGATATGGATGAAGAAGAAATAGGAGAAGTAAAAAGGGAGAGTAAATCTCTCATATTACACAAGCCTCTGGAGCTATAATCTGCGTAATGGGGAAAGTGGAGGAAATATGTCTCTTTACGTAACGCTAACATAAAGAGGTATTCTACTAGTATTACTACACTGCCAGTACCACCAGCATGAAACCAAAATGATAAATGTATTTCATTTTGCTTTAAAATAGACACACGTATACACACACGCATACGCCTACGAGCAAACAACCCCGTCTGAATCTTATCGTAAAGTAAACAAAAATCTTTTGTGATGTGAAATAAACAAACAATAAATTAGTTTAACTACAGCCTAATAGGCTAAAAATAAATCAAATAATAATTACGCTGTAATTTTATTTCGTAAGTTTACTTGTAATAAATTTCTGTCGTACTTAAATCATCATTTAATTCAAGATTCCGCTTTAAAAAAGTAGCGCCTAAATATTTTCATTAATTTTCATACAAAATTTAAATACAAGCTAATATATTTTGAATAAGGAATTACACGTTTTGAGGTTGGAAATCACTAATTTCTAGGGATCTATAGCTCTCCCCCCAATAATAAGAAATCGTGTAATAAGATAACTATATTCCATAAACAGACTTATGTGCAATTGTGTTGTAGTGTAATTCAATTTTGCAGATGTCTAAGTGAATGCTGACAGTTTTATGCCAACCTTATATTTTAAACGTATATTGCAATAACTGCGAAAAAAGATTAAGATTCATACGTCCAATATTATTTAACGGAACGTAAATATGTTTGTAAATACCTCAAAAGTATTTATAGAATCATACCAAACTACGTAAAATGCGGTGGTAATTATCCGTAACCATTCGTAATATACAACTCAATAATAAATATGTGGTGGATCTGGTTGAATCACCTAGTAAATAAAGCTTTTACACTCGGATCTGACAAAGAAGTATTATTCAAAGAAGCACAATTTTCGGCAGATTTTTGTAAAAAAGAAATATATTGATGAATTAAAAAAAAAAAACAACAAGCATTTTGATATTAAGTTTAGAAAATATACTCTGAGCTTGGATCCGTTAAGTTAGGACGTTAAACAAAACGGTCCAGAAACCACATTATATGATTAATATTATATCGATGAAGTTTTGGTCACATGTTTATAAAGAAAAACATTGGCCGGCCAGATTCTTCACTGACATAATGCGGACCGGTAGCGTGCCCAGAGAGTTCAAGCGATCGAAGGTAGTAGCCATTTTAAAACCAGATTAACCAGCAAACTTACCTAAGAGCTACAGGCCTATAGCATTGCTGTCACTGGCATATAAATTACTAGAAAGGCTTTAGGCTAAAACGAAGTTGCACCGACCAAGTTGTCTCGCTCACAACGTACATTGAAGCAGGGTTCCAAAGAGATCTTAAAACCTCTGCTGCATTCGTTGATTTATCGGCCGCTTACGACACTGTCTGGAGAGAAGGCATGATTTGTAAGGTCCTCCGTGTAATCCCATGCAAACTAACAGATCGCTTCCTTAATAACATGTTGAACTACAGAATATTCCAAGTTATGGGACCCGATTTAAGCTCACCAAGGAACGGCCTGCCACAAGGGTCGGTATTTGCGCCTCTCCTTTTCAGCCTCTATGTTGCGGACATGCCAGAGACAAGATCTAAAAAGCACGGCTACGTCGATGACTGGGTGCTAACAATAAAATGCAGATCGTTTGGAGAGTCGGAGGAGGTCCTGATGGCTGACCTGGAGAAACTGGGAAAGTACTTCTGGAGATGGCGCCTCCATCAAAATGCTAGTAAAGCAGAGGTGTCATGCTTCCATCTGAGTAGAAAGTTCGCTAATAGGGAGCTTAAAATTCTATTCGAGAATACATGGCTCTTTCACAATAAGACACCAAAATACCTAGGCTGACACTTGATAGAACGCTTTCATTTAAGGAGTACCTAATGATAACTGCAGAGAAATTGAAAAAGAGAAATTACATTATATGTAAGCTCTGTGAAACAACGTGGGGAGCATCGGCTTCCATTTTGCGCACGTCGGCTCTGAACCGGGTCTTCTCGGCTGCTGAATATTGTGCGCCAGTGTGGCTTAACAGCCCTTCTGTTCATAGAATTCAACTTAATAACTATGAGATAACTA
Organism: Lycorma delicatula; assembly: GCF_047948215.1. Classification (NCBI taxonomy): domain Eukaryota; kingdom Metazoa; phylum Arthropoda; class Insecta; order Hemiptera; family Fulgoridae; genus Lycorma; species Lycorma delicatula. The sequence goes on from NC_134462.1 coordinate 116,011,343, forward strand.
TGTTCTACTTAACTTAATAACTATGTTCAACTTAATAACTATGAGAAAGATTGCCGGGGTTAGCAGGTCTACTCCCGTGGAATGGCTCCCGGTATTGAGCCACATACCACCCCCCAAACCTGCGCCGTATGAACGCTCTTGTAAGAGAGTACAAGAAGATTATGGACAATCGAAACCTACCGATACATGAGAACACTGAGGATGCCATTCGTGATCGCCTTCGATTTAAAAAGCCACCTATCAAAACAGCAATTACTGACACAGAGGACGGATTTAACCTAACTGACGCCTGGCGTCAAGAATGGACCACAAAGTAGAATAACCGAATCCCATGTATTACATAAAGGCCGCCGGGTTTTGACTTTTGACACGTAAGACATGGTCAACGCTATACAGAATAACTCAGCATCGTAGGTGCGCCTATTTCCTGTATAAATGGAGTAAAACCGACACCCCTTTGTGAGTGTGGTGAAAATCAAACTGTTAAACTCATCACAGAAATTTTCCCTAGGACGGCTTATGAAGGGATCCTCAAGGTGCAAGACAATATTTTTTCAGTGCATGACATTATTTATTCATCTCTTTATAGAAAAGAAAGAAGAAGACTTTTTACTTTCTTAGCTAAAATATTTACCGTAAGAATAGATCGGAAATCATCTAAATAACAAGTTTCTGTATACAAGATCTGTAACGCAGAAATGTTGCAGACAAAGGGGTATTCTTGTTACAATTTATTATTATACAGTCATAAAAATGAGATTTCAAGTATATAAGATATATGCTTCCATCATTTCTAAAACTGTAATAATAAAATTGTTATATTTCGAGAAGTAATTTGTTTATTTCTAAGATCCAGACGAAGATGACTTGTTTATTTCTAAGATCCAGAATAAAATCTTATGAAGACAAGGTTACAACTAAAAGGAAGTTAAATTTAACCAGAAGGATATTTATAATGAAATCGATTTCATTGTAAAGGAATCAAATGTAGACAAAAAAAATACGGTTTCCATTTATAAAAAGCTACATTCAACTAAAATATTGATTTAGAATTACCTGAAAAATATATATAATTATACTAATATATATAAACTACCCTGGTGCTGAGGACAAATTTAATTACAATTGTTGGTTTTACTTTAAGTACTAAAAATAGAAAAACGACCTCGTTAAAGCCAATTAATTTTTGTTACAGTGCATTTATTTCAATAAGAAAACACTTATCTTAACGAATAACGAGAAAATTGAAGTTGGAAAATGGAGGTAACAAGCTAAAGAGAAAAGCTATTTTTATGATGTACCTTTCTTGACAAATATAACTGCAACAAGAGTAATATGTTTTTCTTTTCATAACTGCCATAGCAACGAATAATTGCAATCAACACAGTATTGTACAAGTATGATTTTCTTACATTACTTATTAACTTACTGTCTACTTCTTACTTAAATTTATATGAAATGAACAAATAAAATTATTATTGTAAGTTTATTTGTAATTGCTATTTATTACAATTATATTAAATAAATAAAAATATATATTAAAAATGTATTCAATAAAGAATGCATTATATATTGAAATTAATTTTAAATTTGTATGATATTAATTGGTAAAAATGATAAAATTTGATTTAGATCTATTTGTTTGTTTATACAATATTTTGCATAAAAATAAAAATAAAAATACGCACAAAGATATAAATTTTAAAACAACCATCACATAATATTTTGAAAGAAAACACGCGTACAATACTTAAAATAAATAATAATTTCATTGTATGTAGTTCCACAGAGAAATGTTGTAAACAAATAAATAAACATACCTACTCAACCATAACCTACTATCAAGTTAAAATCCTCTTTTTAAATTTAAATTTAATCACGTGAAATATATCCAGCTACTAAATATATAATTATTTAAAACAAGTTAAATTCTTTGTGAGGTAAATGAAAATAGGTTAAATTAAAGATTTTGAAATAAATACATTTAAATCACTGCGTTACTATTACAATTTAGATATCCTGATAACAACAGATGGAAGGGACAATTAAAGCCACTAATTACGTTACACAAGTAATTCAATGTTAAAACACACTATTGAAACTTTAAAAAAATTAAATCGTCTCAATATCATATTATTAGTGGAATTTATTAAAAGATACATTTTTTTAACCTTTTAAAAATAATAAAAACTAAAGAAATTTATTTCGTATATTTTTCTAAATGAATTGGTTTATCAAAATTGGTGATTCCAGACAGGAGATTTTATATTGTAAAATATTTCGAACTAGCCCAGAGAATCTGTGAACCTCAGAATACCTGTGTCGTTAGTAAATGGTTACAAGGTTATTTTTATTAAAAACCGTTACTTTAGATTATTACGAAGCAGAACTTAGTTTTCAGAAATCGAGATCTGAGCGAGTATAGACGTATTGATTGCGCTCTCCGTTTTCACAATTTCATTGAGTCCATACTTTAAGTTTTGTTGTTTATTTTCGCTAGTAGTTCATTCTTTTGTTGTTTTGAGTTGTTTTGTTCGTTCTAGTACGTTTGTCTAAGTTAGTTCCGTTTAGGTTGCCTTGTGAACTACGTTTGTTACCGGTGATTTTTATATATCGTTAGTTTATTGTTTTATATTATTTAATTTAACGTTCTGTTTGCGTTTATTAACGTTTTGTTGTTGTTTAAGCTAATTACCGGGTTTATTTAAATTTTTTTTTACAATTTATCCTTCGGTTGTTAAGGGCAATTTACCTTAGGAACACAGCTGTTATACTGTTAATATTGTTGTTTACATCTCTGGTATAAAAGTTCTAAGTCGAACTATCTTGATTAGTTTGAAGTTAAATTATTTTAAATAGTTTACGTTTTTTGTTATTTTGTTAACTATTACCGATTAAAATCGGTTCAACGGTACGCCCCCTCCACACCTAAGGGGATAGTGATACTGACAGTGCGGCTAGCACCGACCGTGAATTAAACGGCGGTCGGTTGCTAGGAACCTAGGGGCTGCTAGAAGAAAAACGGTGCAGGTGGATGTGTCTGGGCGTCCCCAGCAACAAGCTCCGGCCCAATACATGGAACTTAGTGACGATTGTGATGTCTTGAATAAGTGTGAGATTGACTTTAAACCTCTCCCGGCTATTTCTACTGTTGAGGGTCTACCGGTACGGAAAATATCAAAAAGGCGGCACCGGCTCTCCCCCCCCCGCGCCGAGTGCGGAAGAGAAAAAGAAGCCTAGGGCGGAAACTGTCAGTTCTTTAGTAATTGGGAGGCTTGGCCGGGATTCTAGTGGAGCAGTCCCGATGGAGGAAGCAACAAAGACGGTTTCTAGTACAAAAGAGGATCCAATGTAATTAGGACCTGCTCGGTCTGGTCATACAGCGGTGGCTTAAGGAGGTGTTTACGCTCACTGAACTCCTTGAGGGCGTCAGTGGAATTGTCGTATTGGCATGGCTGGTCGATCTTGCAAGGGGTGCAGATTGTTAGACCAACTCGATGTTGTTGGAGATGCCCTGGGCGGGGCCTATGCTTCGGTTTGGCTCACTGCGGGTGGGCCAAGTGGCGGTCGGTGGCACCCGTGCCATGGACCTGACCTGGTCGGCGAGGCGGTGAACGAAGATATCAACTTTGGAATTATAGAACTCCTCTGAAAGCGAGGAACGGTCAGTTACCCGTATAGTTGAGTCTGCTCGGCTAGTTCTGGTCGAGAACCCCAACGTTTGTTTTTTTCCCCTAAAGGAAAGGTGGGACTCCACCTCCACAAGGTGGCAGAGTATATAACTCGGAAGAATTGTGTTACGCTCCGAGTAAACATATACGTGACTTCATTAGACTGCCAAACGGAGGCTAAATGTTCGCTATGCAACACTCGCGGGCATTCACTTGTGGATCGGGGGTGCAGGGCCAGCGGCAAAATATGAGTCCCGTTTCCTTTGGTTGTGGAGGACCTAAGGCTGGGACAGCCCCATCCAGGAGGGGTCGGCCGCTTACATGCCCAACTCTCGTTGATTGGACGGGGACTCCCATGTGTCTTCAACACGGGAGGGGGGACAAAGTAAGACATTTTTTGGCCGAAAAGGATAAAATAGAAAATTTAAAAACAAACTTGAAAAGATAAGATGTTAGCGATATGCCCAATGGCAGATAATCGTATGGCAAAGAATATAAACGGTCATATTTTCTTACTAATTAAATTTGAAAAATTTAGGAGAATTCTTTGTTTAACTGTTCGTAATTTTTAAGGACAAATTTTATCGTAAAACAGGTAGAACAGAAACTATTCACGAATTAAGCTATGTAAAAATGTTATGTTTCACTTCCTCACATTAAACAATTCGTTCCGATTTCATCCCTCGTGAACTTACTCCTCCATCCTTCCTATTTCCTTGAGTAATCTTGTAAACCTTTAATGAAATCCGTTAGGAAGTTGTATTGTTATCATTATGCTAAGACCTTTCCAAACTCAAACCTATAAATTTGGGGTTGCTGAAGTTTCTTAGTTACTCTATTACTTTACCAAACTTGGCCGATAATAGTAGTTGTGCTCACTGAATTAACTTTATAGTATTGATAATAATTTTAAAGAGACTCAAACCTAAGGATTTATATGATTAAAATAAAATTTTAATATGCTTAATGTTGCTCAGAATGTAATTTCATATAACATATACATTTCATACATTTTAGACGCATACTGGATTTTAGAAATTAGTATTTAACTGCAGTATTTTAAGTTGCTGAGCAATAAATCAATTTTTTCATTTCAAAGACCTTGCATTAACAATATTAACCTTCAAATGACAAACATAATTAAAAGAATTTTACATTATCAAAAACAAATTCTTTTTTAACGATCAATAATACAATTTAGTCTTTCAAAATATGTAAAATAATCGCTTTTAGGATAAATCCATACACTTACATATACTCGTATATAAACTCAAAATAAGAGCGTCCCAAAGAGTTGTTGTCCACTCGTAACAGAAATATATTCGTATATTTGCAAAATTAAAATCGATTTTTGATGATTTGGGCAATCTTTATCTCCGTAAAATTTTAAAGGTACCCGCCCTGTTATTCAGATTTGAAGTTATTCAGTTAGTAATTTTTTTAAATATTGTGTTACTAATTTATATACATCGATTGAATTCTTTTTTCGTAATGTTTGCGTTACAGCCTGTTAACCAAGTGAAAATAAGCAATCCCCCCATGGCCCAATGAAATAAGAATAATATGTGTAACATGTAAATGCGGTGTAATCTAGTACAGACTCAAGCCGACCGTTTCTGAAGTGTATGGTTAATTGAGCCACATCTACCAAAGTACACCGGTATCCACTGTATAGCATTCAAATTCGTATAAAATCAACTAGCTTTTACTAAGATTTGAACCTTAGAACCTTCAACTTTGAAAATCAGCTGCTAAACAACCGATTTGCGACGACAAGCTAACCACTAGAACTACCCGGTGGGCGACTGAATTTAAAGAAAACAAAAACATACCAATGTCAGGGGTAAAACTAATTATAAATCCCTAAATTTTCATTTAATAAGCTGACATATCAGATATATTTACAATATTTAAATACGGTTCTAGATTTATTTTCTGGCCATCATTTATTTAATAAATAAATTAATACGAAAATTTAATCATTCAATTAATACGAAAACGTCCTATCGAAGTAAATTTACTATAAAATACAAAATTCTTGAACAAGGGACAAAACTAATGTATTTAAAACCCCTGATAAAATAAAATAAACCTGAATCAAATACAGAGTTATACGACAAATTTTAATTAGATAGTGTGCTTTATTAATACCGTTATTACTTTTTTACCTTCTTAACTCACAGTTTAATCATCTACCTATTTAGAACAATACTTTACGTCATAAGCGATTTCCTCAATAATATGATCATTTTTTTACTGTGCAAGCAATTGGTTAAAAATATTTCCACACCATTTCAAACGTCCAATAGGTAAAGAGGAAATATATATCAAAAAAACCTCTCATTTTAAATACCCACTAAATTTTAATGTTTAAGTCCTTTTAAGTGCGAGTGAAACATTTAAATTCACATAATAATTTATTCATATATATATATATATTATAAATATATTTTATAAATAATTACAATTACTTTATGATACATTTATTCCTTTGTGAATAATATATGAATGTGTTAATATGAAGATATTTTATTAAATTATAAGAAAACTTGTTGAAAATTTAAGTTTTTTTTTCTCTTGTTCTTAAGTAGAATATTCGTCGTGATAGATTTCTTTATATAATTCTTGGTTGCTAGCTACTGCTCTTGAAGTAACAGATTGCAAGGCTAACTATGGTGAAAAAAGTTTGTCTAAGTCTCAGAGCCATTATATAAGTTTCAATGGCGATTTATCATGATACTGATAAGTTGTAAGATTAATGAGAACGCTTTTAAAGGTGCCGGAAGCGATAGCACCTGAGAAAGAGAGAAAGGATAGAAGGAGAATGATACGAGAGAAAGGGAGAGCGAGTATAAAAGAGATGTGAGCGAAACGGAGGTGAGGTTACTTCTGCTACCGTTGTTGATAAGCCGATGCAGCTTCCACTTCCTACAACCGGTACCTCTTCACCTGTCTGTCAATAGCAGAATAGTGAGCCGTCCTGTCTACCGGGGGTTGACAAGTAGAATCCCTCCTCACTTTTAGTACTACATACTACTTCACACACCCGCGCACGCACGTACACATTCCTTCTCTTTTCCTTCCAGCGCCATTCGCATCAATCAGCTAGTCAAAACTTTGTACGCACACAGAGGCACTCTTAACTCTCTCATAAATGGCACGCCTTAATTTTCCCCGGCAATTACCAAATGTTAATTAAACATTACTTAATAAATAACACGACTGCAGTGTATAACTTTAAGTTAATTAATCAAATACTACTTATAAGAACGGGGTATAATTTGTTAAACATTTTGTAAACTCTCATACGCATGACAAAATTCTGTGAAATTTTCTAAACAGAAAGAAATTCACGGTCTTCATAACAAAAAATAAAATGTGTAGTAAAATCTACTTCAAACGATCAACCTAAATGACGCCAAAAAAAACCCAGCCTTTCCCGACTATAATATATATATATAACAATGTCGTAAGTGATTCATAATAAACGCCTAGAAAAAAATTACTGAAGATAAATCGATGAAAATTAGTATGCACGTCAATCTTACGGTGTAAATGCACACTAAGAAAGAATTTTTTGAAATTCAGAGTTTAAAGGATTAGAATTAAGTAATAGTAAAGTTTAATATTCTTTTTTAATTTCTCTGTAAAAAATTAAGATACAGTTAATTTTATGTTTATGGATTATTTTTGGTTGTGTAATCATCATGTGAATATCAAGATTTTTTTTAAAATTCGACCGTGGAAGAGGTGAAGAAATATTTCGAAAATTATTGCAAATTTTCCCCATTCCGTCTACACTAAACGAGATATTATCTAGATTCGGGCTAGCAAATACTCTTCAGATAAATATCTAAAACCATTTTTCGGTTATTTATGTATTAATATCTTAAAGTGTAAAAAAATACAAAATTCTTTTTTAGCGTTTTGCCGTTTTTTGCTGCCGCTGTTGAATTTATCTTCACGGGTTATATTACCATTGTACTTGTAATTTATCTTTGTAATTCTGATTATATATTTCATAATCAGAAACGGAACAGGAAATTTAAATACCAGTTAATGGATCCTGTACTGTCCAAACTGTTGCTCTGAAGAAATTACAATACATTGATATTTTTTTATAAATTGAACGGGCTTTAATTCTTATTTATCATTATTACTCTCACAAGCGTGAGTTTAATGGTCACAGGAGGGGTCCAAGGGATAGATCTCCCTGTCTAGGGAGGAAGGGCGAGCGAAGCAAGCCCTACCGGCTAAACATTACTTGAGTGACGGAAAACCGCAAGTAACAACACAGTGAAGCCGCAACAGGGATGGTAATAATAAATACGTATATACACAGTGTATATATTATATATATATATATATAATATTATAATATAATATAATATAATATATATTATATATTATATATATATTGTATATATATATAATTATATGTATGTATATAATGAAACAATGGACATTTTTCCACCATTGGCAAGTAAGACAAATAGCACTTCTCGTAGAATATTTTGTATCAAAATAACCTATACAATAATATATATATATCACACATTTTTTTTGTATATATACAAAATTTATACGCAATATTTTTCCTCTAAAAAATATATAAGCAATATAAATGTACAATTATTTGAGGTCCATAAAATGAGATTTGAACTCTAAAAATCGACGTTGTTTATTTTACAGCCGGTTAAAATTACTCGGAATATATTTTTTATAACACAAAAGCAACATTTTTTTGTATTAAATAATTGCTTAGTGGTAGAAACAATAATAATATAAATAATTTCCTAAAAAATAATAATAACAATAAAATGAAATTAATAAAAAAAAAGAGAGTAGAATGTAATATCATAAGAAATGCAAATGTCATTTTTATTCATGCTATAAACAAAACGTACAAACAAAAAGTATAATTCCCATTCATCATAAAATACACGTTTGATCTAACGAATAAAATTTCTATCACCCACTGTAATCTCAAAAAGAAAAAAATATATATTGGACTTTTTTATCTGTTATAATTATTTTTTAATATAAAAAATAAATGATTTATTCATAAAACAATCAGTCAAAATAAAAATTGCAATCTAGATAATCATTAAATAAAAAGTAATAAAAACATTTTTGTTTATAAAATAAAGAATATTCAGTAACTCAATAAATGTTTTATGTTAATAAAATAAGTTCAAATCTATATTGTAGTGGTTAGATTTTTTATCTTTTTACTTCCTTGTACGAAGTAAAGGAGGTATTGTGATCGTGAAAAATTTCGGTTTTCAGATTACAATGGAAATATCCATTTTGACCATCCCTGTTAGAAATAGTGTTATTTGTAATTTTAAATGATTAAGATGGCCGTGATGATTAAGATGGTTAGTCGCTTAGCAACCAATAAATAAATAAAGATATATCAGTGTGGATGTTTTTTACAATTAAGTAAGGAGACTAATAATGCCGGAGCTTTGAGTTATAATTCAAGTTTGTGAATTTTATAATAAAGTTCTAATTATTTAGTTACATCGATTTTTCTGAATTTGATTATAATCACATTTTTAATTTCTCACACAATATTTTTACCAGTTTTTATATAATCCCTGAATCCATTTTGACTACTTTTGGCGTGACGTGTACGTACGTACGTACGTACGTACGTACGTACACGTACGAGTTAGGTACGTACGTACGTACGTACGTACGTACCTAACTCGCATAACCCAAAAACGATTAGCCGTAGGATGTTGAAATTTTGGATATAGAACTGTTATATAATTTAGTTGTGCATCTCATCCCCCCCTTTCGATTGCAATCGACTGAACCAAAAGTGTTCAAAAAAGCCTAAAATCCCAAAAAGTTTCTATTTTAGACTTTTGATTAACTACAGTAATAAGCTCTCATTGTGAGCTTTTCAACGGTATAACATAAGTGGTACATATTTTAATCGGTTCCAGAAATAGGCAAACAAAAAATCTAATTAATGAAATATTTGGATCTTACAAGGGAAGGCACATCGGTTCGAATCAAACTGCATCTCTTTTTTTTTAACTTCACTTTTTTAATACTTTTTTCCAATACATTGATTTATTAATAATAACTATTAACCCGTGATTGTAAAAAACATTTTTACAATAAATAATAATTCAATAACATAAAAAAAAAATGAGTAAAATTTAGAAGTTATTAGTGAAATAAAATTTTATGTATTTTTAAAAATGTGTGTATGAAATTTAATAGGCATTATTACACGTGTGTATACGTAATAGATTTGGTGAAACATCTAATTATATAATATTAATTTAAAATTATAATTTAAGATCTTATTATTTTTGGATTTTCTAATCTAATTTCTCTTAATTATTCTGTAAAAATATTTTTACAATAAATAATTCAATAATAATAATAAAAGTAAAAAAAAAAATAGAAAACAAAATCCAATTTATTAGTGAAATAAAATTTTATGTGCTTTTAAAAATGTGTATATATAATTAATATATGTAATTTAATAGGCGTTATTACATAAGTGTATATGTAACAGACTTGGTGAAATATCTGATTATTTAATATTAATTGAAAATTATAATTTAGAATTTATTATTTTTGCATTTTCTAGTTTAGTTTCTGTTTAATTTTATTTAATTTTCTGGAATTTCTGTTAACTTAACTATAGAGTGACTGAAAAATAGACCCGCACAAGAACAATATATACACTGAGGAACACATGTAGGATCTTTACTAAGTTGTAAAATATTTTTATCTTTTAGTTCATTACTCCTCTGTTATTGTCCGACAATATACTCCCTAAGTCGAAGTTGATCAACATTTCGTTTATTTGTTTTTTGTTTCCAATCATTTAATCGCTCTTTGGTTTGATATAATTTTTCTTATCTTAATTTGTGTACACGTTCTCTAGTTTTCAAATTTTCTCTCTCTTTATATTCATCATTCTGTCTTAATCTTTTTATTCATTCTTTGGTTTTAACGTTTTCTTCCTCTTCATATTCATCATAATGTCGTTTTTTGAGATATATTTCTTCACGTCATTTTTCTTTTTCATGAATGATTGTTTATTTTACATTTTTGATTATTTACCAAATAATCTAATAATAAAAACTGAATATTTTACATCCTAAGGTCGAAATTAATATTTTTAACCAGTAAATAGGAGTTCATTAAACAGAACTGCTTTATTAGTATTAAGTTTATACAACACACCAGAAATCTGGAACTTTTGTAAATCAGCAACTCACGAAGATACGAATAATCTTGATCTAGTAATACGAGTAATAAAGGGACTTTTACTCTATCCTAATATTTCACGTAAGATTGTTGAATTAATAATTCTATAAATATTTGATTTTAATAAAAACTAATAATTCAGCAATTGTGTAACTGTCCACTTTATTAAAGAATTGGAGGATCTTATCTCAATTTCAAATTAAATAAGTTTAAATGAAGTGCAGCAATAAATTTGTGTATGTAATTTAATAGGCGTACAAGCAAGTCATGTGGTATCCATATCTATTTTTTGTGAAGGTCTTACCTTTAAATTCCATTTAGGTGTGAACAAACTGCATTTATTATAAACAGGTTACTAAGTCATATAACGTGGAACAACTTTTATAAAAAATTAAAAATCGACAAAATAAAAAAATTAATTATTAAAATTTTGGCACTCACCAAACCTTGTTCTGGAGGCGTATTGATAATTGTAGTTACTATTTGTATAAAGCTTCAGATTTTATACATTTCAAAGTAATAAAAATAAACAAACAATAAATCTCTATACTGATCGATGCAAAAAAATTTAAATCACATTACTCTTAGATAATTGTAAATATAGCAACCAATTACAAGATAAAAAATAGATATACTTATAATCCACATTAATTATTTAAATACAAACACGTCAAATAACGTTAAGATAAACAAATTAAATAAGATAATTTCAACAAAATACTTTTATTTAGAAGCTATTGAAAAAATAATTATTTTGAATAGTTATATGGGAGGCAGCTAAAGCGAATTTCTGTAGGTTTTTAAAAAATATTTTTTAAAGATTCATAAGTATAATAATATTTGTTCCGTAAAAAAAAAATATTGTAACAGTAAATAAATTTGGGGGAATAATTTTTAAACGGTTCGATAATTTAATAAAAATGCCAACCGTAGCAAAGTAAGGCTGTTTTTTCCAAGTCGAGGTATTGTGTTAAGTTACAAGGCAATTGCATTGTTTTTTAGTCAAAAAACATTGAAAGTGCATTGTTTAACTTTATTGTCAATTTTTTTAAATATAAATTTACACCACACGATTCATACATATAAGGGCCAAATAATAATCTGACAGCCTATTTTTGTATCTTAAAAACTCGTTCTGACTTTTTGAAGGAGCCCCAAGAAATGATTTTATACTTTATACAAGAATACAGTAAATATAATAGATATATAATAATTAACATTTACGGTAAGTTCAACGTTTTATTAAGGCCTTCAGACCAAAGTAGTGTGTCTTAGTTTCCTTACAAATAAAATGAATTTGTTCATCCTACGAGTGCTTTTGACGAATAAAATACTCAAATTTTTCTTTGTAAGCAATAAAATATTATCGTTATTAATGAGAATTCTATCCACTCAATCATACTGATAAGTAGAAAATAATTTTACTTCATGATCTTATCTTATCATAAAAATTCTTTTAAATGGATTTTTTTACTTATTAAAAATATCCGTATGTATATATTTTACTAAGTTCTTTACTTGAATTGCCATGAATAATAAAAGTATACATCGTGAAATGACGGAAACTTCCTGAAATGACGGAAACTTTCTGAAACGAAAGGTTGAAAACCATCTTCATCCATATAACGATGATATTAAAAATTAAAAAGATAAAAGTAATTAAAAAATTAAAAAAAATAGAAACGAAGTAAGGTCACCTCCTAGTGGTGTTTGTCGGGTAACGCTAAGAACCGGGTAAAATACAATTTACCCGTACGATGTACATGTAACCAGTTATAACTAATATTTTTAAGATGAAGGCAGACTACCACTCAGTTTCGGATCATGTACTCACCAAACTGTTACTCTGTGGAAATTACAATACACAGATATTTTAAAAAATTGAACAGGCTTTAATCTTTAATTTTTATTATTTTTACAAGTATGAGTTTAAAGAACAGAGCGGGGTCCAAGGGGCAGTGCCCTCTTGCTAGACGAGAGGGTGAACAAATTGAGCCGTAACTCCTGACAACAACGGGAAGTGCAAGTAACCAAATACGCAGGCGAAGCCGCGATGGGGATGCTAGTATATGTATAAAAGAAAATGTCCTGACTAACAGATTCATCAAAAGCTCCTGAAGATAAATTGACGAAAATTTGTACACACGTTTTTCCTATGTTAGTGCACATCAAGAAAGGATTTTTTGAAATTCACAGTTTAGAGTTAAAATGAAGTAACAATCAAATTCACTATTTTTTTTTTATCCCTGTAAGAAATGAAGTTAGCTTGATTTTTGTAGTTGTTATCTTCATGTGAACCATCAAAACAAAAATTTATAAAAAAAAATATTTACAGATTTCTTGAAATTCGACCTAGAAAGGAGTGAAAAAAAAATAAAAAACTTCAAACAGTGTTTGAAAAGTTTCCCCGTTTCCGACTCTACTCGTAATAAACGAAATATCCATTCGTTTTTGGCTTGCAAACACTATTCAGAAAAAATATCTAAAAACTATTTTTCTGATTTTTGAATTTTAGTATTTTAAGTGGCAAAAAATCATAAACCGTTTTAAAAAATTTTGGCAATTTATGCTACCGCTATTGAATGAATCTTTATGATACCGATTGATTGATGGATGCTAGTTGTTGATATTTAAATGTTATAATTAAAAAAATTATTACATAAATTAAACGTTATAGTTAAAAATTATGATTAATAATAATTATATATTTCAAAATGTTATTCTTTGTACACCACCGCATCATATCGTACACACCACACAAATATTTTTTAAATCAAATACTGAAAAGTTATTTGTGATTAATAATAAATATTTTTAACTCACGTATTTTATGTAGAAGTAGACATAATTTGTTACCTAAAACGATAAAAAAATATTAATAATAGACAAGAGTATCAAAAATAACAATCATAAGTTCACAGAAAATTTAGCGCTTCCTTAAAATATATTTATAAAGGAAATTAGCTTTTACATAACTGTTGACGTAGGAAAAAATGAAAAAAAAAGTAATATAAGTAAATAATTAATTTTTTTTTTTGAAAGAATTAAAAATATTACAATATCATAACACATTAAAATGTAATATCTTTACCCTTGAACAAAATTATTTGTTAACCTTACTAGATCTAACAGTAGATAAAGAATATATAATCAGTTATCAGGTAGATTACTTGGTAGAATAATGGGTGTTAATGAACTGGATACATATTTAATCCCTTTTTTAACCCCTGCTAGGTTATTCTGCAGAGAACAACACAAATAATACATGAAGCCACCTACCACTGGTCATTAAGGGATTATCTCAAAATAATTTTTTTTTTGTTTCCATTTATATCGAAAAATGCAGCTAATTTCTCAGGCTATATTACAAACCCCGATATGCTGTGAATCATTTTTCTCAAACTTAATGATAAGTTTTATAATCTCCACCCATATTTAAATAATGTTATAAATATTCGTTTAGAATTTTAAACAGATGTATATAAATATATATCAAATTGAAAAGTATTTTTTTTTTTTGGTTTGCTTGGCATTTCTCCCGCCACCACTCCATTCGGTCGCCCTAAAGCATAAGACCGAATGTCTGTGCCACAAACGCTACTGAGCCTCGAAACAGTTTAGCGACCAGTGTCCTGAATAGCTTCTAGAGCTCACCTAAAAGCGTGAGCGGAATAAGAATGGTACCATACTCCAGTCGCTTGCGTGTCCCACCGCCCGCTTGTCATATATTACTAAAATGGTAGGCGCACCCCGTCAACTACTAAAACATGTATGACTATCAATAACTAAATTTATTTCGTCAAAGACAGCAATTCGCTGCCACGCCTAGGCCGCTGAACGGCAGCAATTACCTGTCCACCATTAAAACGCTTGGAGCCTTAATCTTGCTGGAAGCCAGCCGTATCTCTCGGCTAGCTTCCTAGAGCAGTGCGGTAGGAGTCTTTTCCCTTAGGCAAACTACTGATGTCGTTTGAACAAAGCAACCGCATCAAGGAACTCCTGCACGGTCCGACGATGCGGCTCTCGCCACATTGACTCGCCGCTTGTGAGTGACCAATTTTCCCCTTGACCTCTAAGTTCCAGGGTATTTAATTTAATTTTGACCTCTAAATTGAAAAGTGTAGTGAATCTTCTGAAATTAAGGATTGTTTAACAAGATTTCAAAATGACTTCTTAAAAAATAAAATAATAAATATCACGTAACAGGCAGGTTTCATCGTGTAAAATGTATTATTATAGTTTAGTCCGATCAAACTTGCGATAATCTTTTAATTAGCGTTTTCATACTATTACAATATTACCTACATTATTATTTATTGATTTAACTCTGATAAACAATGCGCAATTTGTGTGTCATAGAATGTCTCAACACTGAAATCTAGTGTGCAATGCGCCGTTCGTTTAATTAATTTTATACACATGAACTTGGGTGTCCAGTTCAGAGCAGCTGAGAATAATACCTGGTATTCTACCGGGTAAAATATTATAAGATCATAATCAGGTAGAACATACAATCGGTAAAGGATTATTTTGGATAAACCTGTATAGTTTTATTCAAAAGGAATTAAAAATTTATATTTAACTTGGTAGTATTTTAATTTAAATCTTCTTTAAAACAATTAGTTAAAAACGATTAAAAACACAAATCAGTACTTCATTGATTAAAAATGACAAAGTTAATACTGAAATTTTAGGAGCAAATAAATTGTTTACTTACTATATCAGTTATCTAAAGTACAAATAATAATAATTAATAGAAATAAAAATAAAATTCAAACGTGAAAGTAGAAGTGTATAAAAATATAATTATTAGTGGCAACAGTACAATTCTACTTTTTAAGAACCGAGTGGAAAATTGAAGTGCGATGATCAAATACGTATATAAAGTTTAACGTAATGAAATGTAAATTACGATGTATATACTCAGCACTCCCTTTACCATATTTTTGTTTGCAAGAAGAGAAAAGTTATGTTATGAAAACATCATTTATTTTTTCAATACTGCTTTTCCTTTTTTTTACAGTTTGAGAGAAAATGCACTAATTATAATTTTTTTAAACGTACACACTAAATTAATATCAGTTCAATAAATAAAGTAAGATGGTTTTTGATTTTACTCAATTTTTTAATTTACATACACATTAAGACCACTTGAAAAAGTATTTAAAAAATAAATAGGCATTTATCTAATAAAATGGTTTCTATATCAAAGGACTTATCAGCTGTTTAAATTTATTATTAATTGGAAAAGTTAAATTGTTATTGGAATCTGAAATACGTAACATAGAGTATTAGAATATATGTTTCTGTTTTTTTATAAAGACAATAATAAAAATTACATTCTTATTGCTTTACAGTTTTTTTTATTTATTAAAAAAAATATTTTTCTAAAATAAAATATTCAAAATATTTTCTATTTGGCGAAGTTATTTTTGAACAACGTAATTAACCAAAAATTATTTTTTTATGTGTTTGCCAATTAAATTTCAGTTCAGTGAACTTCAGTTAAATATATATCATAACCAATTAAAATTCAGAAGCGAATTTTAGAAAAGACCAAATATTTGTAAAAATCAGGCTAAATTTATTTTTAATGAATTTGAATTTTTGGTAAAGTATTTTTTATATTCTTTTTAAATTGATAATGTTCACGTAAAATGAAAGGGAGTTACATAATTCTAAACTGTTGCAATAGTATAAGGTTCGATACTTATCGTCTGGTGTTATTTGAAACACTAATTCCGTAATTATAATTGTAATTATACTTTTTATTTTCAGAGAATGTTCATTGTTTCTCATATTTACAAATTTGATTTGGTTTATATTATTAAAAAAAAAAAAAAAACGATTAATACAAGGGAAAGTACATTAACCTTCATTTTACTGTCTTTTGTAATTTAAAGATTTTTATACAAATATATTACGAGGCTTGTCTTTTTCTATAATTTCCAAACGAGTTTGAGGTATTATTCAGCATACTACCAGAAAGGGAAGAAATATATCAAATAAGTCTACAAAACCAAACCACATAAATACAAATTTGGTATAAATGCAGTAGCTTATAATATTGCAAAAATCTCAGCATCCCATAAATATCTAAAGAAAATGAAATGAATGATGTGAATAAAACGAATGATTGGGAAGGATGAGAAAAAGAATAAGATAAATAAAAATAAATAGAGAGAGAAAATTCGCTTTCAGTGTGGCTATAAAAAGAGGCAAACCGGAAGAGCTGCAAGAAGTAGTCAAGCTGTAACTAGGGGAGAAATTAAATGCCAAACTAAAGAAGAATTACATAAAAATGATGAAGTTAAGAAAGAAAGGATAATACAGCAAATCAAAACTCATAAGTTTTCTTTGATTTCCAATGCAAAATTACGAAAGATGAACGAAATGATGAAAATATTAAAAAGAGACTTGCAGAATCCAGACATTACAAGTAAAAGAAGGTGAAAAGGTATATCAAAAATAAATTTACAGGGAGAAGCACATCCATACGAGGTCGAGGCGCCAAGGTGACACCAGTGTTTTCCATCTGAAAGGCCACATCGCAAACAATAAAATAGGTCTGGATGGCCACTTCTACCAAGTTCACAGCCGTGACGGGCACTCGCTTAAACAGGCTGTTACTCTAAGATATCCCGGAACATTTGAACCGTATCCGTTAATCCATCCGTATTGCGTTAGCAATCTTTGATCTCCGTCTTTGTGTTCGTATTTTTACGAACTAACTCCCTCAGTTCTTTACAATGTCTAAGAAGACAGGAAACATTTAATGCAAGGCATTTTCTCCGCTTTGCCATTTTGGCCAGCGGATCCTCTTACGTATTGGAGACCGTCTTTGTTGCTTCTTCATCGGAACCGGTCCACTAAGCCTGCCAACAACGGAAGAGCCCACAGTTTCCACCGTAGGCTTCTTCTGCTCTTCCACTCTTTGAGGGGGGGGAGGAGTGCCGTAGCCGCCTATTTGATTCTTTCCTCACCGGTATACCCTCTATCTTCTCGACAATAGAAACTGCCGGGAGAGGTATAAAGTCAATCTCACACTTATTCAGGGCATCACAATCATCACTAAGTTCCACGTATAGGGCCGCAGATCGTTGCTGGTGGCGCCCAGACACATCCATCTACACCGGTTTCCTTCTAGCAGCCCCTAGGTTCCCAACAACCAATTAACTGTATAACAGCTGCGTTGCTCAGGTAAATTGCCCTTAACAACCGAAAGATAAGTTATTAAAAAAAAATCAAAAATAAACATCGTAATTAGCTTAAAACGACAATAAAACGTTAATAAACGCAAAAAGAACGTTAAATTAAATGGAATAAAAAAAAAACTAACGTATACAAAATCACTGGCAACAAAAAGAGCTCACAAGGCAATGGAACTAACTTAAACAAACGAACTAGAACGAAAAACACAAAAAACGCAAGAAAACTAAACAAAACACAAACGAAAGAACTAATAACGAAAATAAACAACAAAAAATAACGTATCCACTCAAGAAAATGTGAAAACGAAGAGCGCTATCAACACGTCTACACTCACTTAGATCTCGACCTCCATTTCATGTTGTTTTTCTTGGATTCGTTTATGTTTACGCGTTAACGTGTCTACGTTAAAAAAATGGCGTGCAGTGTTAAGTAGTGTGTGAAAATGTTCTATTTTTTAAGAGGTGCAACGGTGCACAGCGCGGTGGATCAACAACACAGCCACTGTTATTGCACGTGCGACGTGATTGGCTGCACTTGTCTCCGGTTACGTGATCAAAAAACATAACGTAAAACTAAAAGATAAAAAAAAAAAAATAATGAGAAACGAGGTAAGGTCACCTCCTAGTGGTGTTTGTCGAGTAAAAACCCGAGGCAAAATACATTATTACCCGGTCGAAGTACGTGTAACTAGTTGTAATTAATATTTTTAAGATAGAGACCGACTGTTTTCATATCCCATTCTTAGATCACTCAAAGTTTCGGGTCTTATACTGACCAAACTCTTTGCTCTGAAGAAATTACTATACACAGATATTTTTTTTATAAATTGAAAAAGCTTTTATTTTTATTTACCATTATTATTCTTATAAGCATTGGTATAATGAACACAGCGGGGTCCAAGGGGCAGAGCCCTCTGGTTAGACGAGAAGGGCGAGTGAAGCGAGCATTATCGGCTAAATATCCCCTGAACACGACCGGAAACGCAAGTATCCATATAATGTGAGCGAAGCTGCAATGTGGATTCTAGATTGGGGTTATATACGCTTTTTTTTTTATCTTTATTGGGCTTTTTCTTTTTCTTGTATTATTTCAATTCGTGATAAGATGAACCGGTCTGACGAAGATTTAATTGTTGGGCAACAATTCGTTGTTGTTAGTTTGTTCCTTCTACATTTTTAATAAAAAAAATTATTTTACTGTTCTATCACGATTTAAGAAAAATCTAGAAACTATATTGTTGATTAAATAATTTTTATCTATAGATAAATAACTTTGCTATTAAAAAAATAATAGCAAAGTAATATTGCTATTACTCAGGTAAATCCGCATGATATTGCGGGTGTAGCCGTGGCGGAGGAACCCTGGTATACATGTATATGCATATATATACTAGCGGACCCGACAGACGTTGTCCTGAGGCGGGATTATTCTGTAATAAATGCACACACATAAATATAACTAACTTAATTAAGGTAAAATTAGCAGGAATGTGTTCTAAATTTCATTAAAATGACTATTAGTATGATATTATCAGTTTGCGATTGTTGTATTATTGTAATGGGTTTATTGATTAATTATGTGTAGCATGGTTAATATTTATTTTCATTAAATATTGAGATGTCCGATGAAAATTGAATTAAAAATCGAAACGTCGTAAAATTAATAATTAGTGTTATTAATAAATTTTCATCCACATTACTACTAATTTTCACTTAACCTGATTCTAAAAAAGTACCTCCTACATATTTTTTTTTTTTATTTAATAATTTTGATGTTTCATAACTATGTAACAGCTTAATTAATCAATTAATAAAAAAATTAAAGCACTGTAAAAAAGCAACGTAGTTAAAATATTAGTAGAAATTTTTATCATTTTTCTTATTCTTTATTTTCACATCTATTTTATAAAATTAATCAGCTAAAACATTATAAATTCAATTTTTTAAATATACTTTAAACTATATTATAAGTAACTTATATTTTAATTTTATAAATGTTATAATTTATTTTACAAACTTAAATTTTTATTTTCAAAGAGCCGTTCAATACTTCATAAGTTGCATAGAATCAAATGAGAACTGACAATTTAAATTTGTAGGTTAAGTTGATTGTTATTGAATGCACGTGTATACATCATTAAAATTCATGAAAAATCATGTAAAATACTCACTTCAATACTGCACCTTACAAATTTGCACAATGTACATTTTTTAATTAAACTTTAAAACGTTATTTCAATAAATAATAATATAATAATATTCTCAATAAGCGCGCAATTGTAGCAGACTCGGCAATGCTTTGCTATTGCTAGATCTGAGTAAACATACAGATTAAATGACAACAATTGAAAGTTTCATAAAACCTTAAAAAACTGAACATCAGCAATTTAACAAAATTTAACCTTTCACTTTATAAAAGTCAGAATGTAAATAAATCCAAATGGCAAAACAACAGCATAACCTATCGGATTTAATTCACAATACTCTCTAATCACAGTATTCGGCGGAAAATAATATTTTAACGAAAAGTGTTGTGGCTGCAAAATCATTACAATTAATACTGAACATTAAGAAACTTACAAAACATTACGGAACCTTATAAAATTTCACCTTTAACTTTATACAATTCAGAATGTAAATAAATCCAATTGTCAGAACAGCACTGCCTATCGGATTTAATTCGAACTATTCTCTAAACACAGTAGTTCGTTAAAAATACGAATTTTAATGTAAGAACAACACTAAGCTACGACGCAAGTAACTGATATGCGAAAAAGCAACAATTAAAAAAAATTCCTAGAATCCGATCGCAGCACCAACTACCGGGTTTGACTGCTAAACCAAAAATTAAAAAAAATCTTCTAAAACGCGATCGCAGCTCTGCCAATCGGACCCACACGCTGCCTACCGGACCCAATTGTGAACCTTAACCATCTCAAGATCAACAACACATAAATAACTTAAAAAAACATTTTCACTTCAATACTGTACCTTACAAATTTGCACAATGTATATTTTTTAATTACACTTTGAAACGTTGTTTCAATAAATAATAATATAATATTTTTCAATACGCGCACAATTCTAAACGCGATCGCAGTGTTGCCTACTTGTTACTTAATCAGTTGTGATTTTGTTTACATTTGCAACGGCCATACAGGCTCTTTGTGATTGGTCGTTGTGTTTGTCAGCGGCCATCTTACATTGATCTGATTGGTTTTTCTTTGTTTACATTTTCCTCTGATTTATTAGCTTCTTATTTATTAAAAAACTGTTTTCTCGCGATTTTTTTTAACATAATAATAACACAAAATTATGAAATATTTTTCTCAATTTGATCGCAGCACCAACTGTCGGGACAAACTAAAATTAAAATAGAATATTATTGAATATTCGATACTGCGATGGTAGCGCAGTCTGCCGGATCCAGTGTAAAACATTCCAAAATCAACAACTACTATATAAAGAAAAAAATAATTAAAAAAACATTTTCCAGTGGACCAAATTGTGAATCTAAATCATTCTCGAATCCCCTTGAACACACACACAAAATTTCATCAAAACCAGTCCAGCCGTTTAGGAGAAGTTCACTTTCATACATACGCACACAAGAAATATATATATATATATAAAGATAAACGTTTATTTTTTATGTTTTGTTTATTGTTATTGGAGAATAATCTTTTGATTTAGATAAGATGAGTACGAAATAAAACGTTTTATCCATATCTAAAATTTTTTTATATTTCATTAATAGAAAAAACAATGCAAAACACTAGGTTACAGTGAATTAATTCTTCCAGGTTTGGTAATTGGGTGTTAGACGGGAGTGTAGAGAGAGAAAGAGAAAAAAAGAGAGACAGAGCGAGAGAGTGAGTGAGAGAGAACGATTGAGAGAGAAAGAGAGAAGAACTATGTGTGTGGGTATGTGGATGAGTTAGAGAGCCTGACAGAGATAGATGGTGGGTGAGAGAGAGTGAAAACAGCAAAGAAAAAAATTAAAGTATGGAAATCTGAAATTATAATATTCAGGTTGTATGGTATAAGATCTTTGTTGAGCCTAAGAGAATGGCATTAAATGGAAAAGAATGGTCAAAACCAGTCAAAATACTGACAACTGAAATACAAAGTTAAAAACCTTTCGACACAAAGACGATCCATCCTATCTCTTAATTTTTTTTTTATACTCGAGATACTTTAACTACAATAGGAGTAAACACAACTCATCCAAAGATCAAATAGATAAAAATAGTTAGAGGCAAAGAATCAAAATTATATTTTAGTCTTGCCATTTTCTTCTTTTCTGTTAATTTTTTATCGAAAATGTTAATAAATGAAAACAAGTTCAATCTAATGACACGGTCTCAAGGGCTTAATATTTTACCATCTTAATCTCTCCTAGATGTGCTTTAATCAGATGCGAATAATCTGCTATAATTTTCATGATAAAACAAATATATAAGCTATGTAAGCTTCTTACACTAATTAGTGTTTAGCTTCTTATGCTTATTTAAATTATTTCTATCACGGTTTTACTTATAAATTTTACGGATTTCATTCTAAACTATCATATATCAAAACTGCTTATATTGTTCTATAAATAAATTCTTTATTTTTTACTGGGATAAATTAAGAAACTTACTCTTAAGAAAGTAGGAGCGAGTAAAATTTCTACCCTAACTCGTATTAAAGTAATTAAGGTATATAAATTTTAAATGCATACTTCCCTTTTAAAATTCTTTGCTATAAAAGAAAATTAGTCGCTACAACTGATTTAAGATATATTCCGAATATTAAATCAATATTATTTTACAATTTGCAAACTGTAGAAAAAGGAAATTAAGTTTCCTCTTTCTTTATTTCCTTTTTTTTTGAAAATTTTCATTATTAAAACACTCCTATTGTCACAGTTGAAGTAAACTTTGCAACCGTTTCCCCTTCAAGCATTCCTCCTCGTATTCCCCTTGTGAAATGGCTTAAGAGCTTTGGATCACGTTGCACGGCAAGGTTTCCAAAACTGTGGGTTACACCCTTCAGGAAAGAAGAAATAACGTGGGTGGTTAAGAGGGTAGGGTGAGTAAATAAAGGCTGGGCGAACATAGGGTGACTAAATTACATTCTGAATTGTCTTCTAGTTCGCAGTAATAAATACTTAACTAACCGATGTTTCTCAACAATAAAACAAAAAGAATTCTGTGATTTACAACGTACAGTAAAGTAAAATACAAATAAAACACGACAAATAATTTTATTATTTGAAAATATTTTGATCTTCATCAAAATATAGATGTACGTACGTCGATCGAAACAGCCATAAGTGAACTAACACGAATACAAGTTATTCTTGAAGATAATATATAGCAAATTTCAAGAGTAAAAGAAATTCCAAAGTACACGATGAAAAGTGAAGACTTGGAAGACAACCTAACAGTGCAGATCACCACGTTAAGCCCGTCGTAACGCGGGTTATATTCAATCTAACGAATAACACGTTTACTTGTCTAGCTTATACAAGTAAAACTGATACCCTCCAGTATTTTTACTACTACCAAGGGTATTGTAAATAAACATAATTAATCTCAGATAAAGAAAAAGTCAAATATCTTTTATTCCTCAGTTCGTTTACACGTGTTACGTCCAAAGACCGGAACGATATACAAAAACATTAGTGCGTTGTATACATTACTTTAATAATGCAAAGAGTAGGTTTCCAAAGTAATCGTTAGAAATACATTAAAAGTTGGAAATTAACTTTTGTACAGCTTGTTTTTGAAACTTTTACTTGACAATTTTCATGAACTTGAACGGCGTTTTCATACTGCATTCTGACCAAGTATGGTTCCTCGGTTTCAACTTGATTATCGCTTAACATAGAAAAACCATTTGAAAGAGACGAAAAAATAGCTAAATATCAAGTTTAAGGAGCTTTTTTGTTATTAAGCAGGAATTTACATTAATCGCTGTCCAACAAACATTTAGGTCATTTTGAAATCCATTTGGACGTATGATATACGTCCAAATATGTTGGGTACGACAAGGAAAAGCAACATTAAGGCTACACAAAGCTTTAAGAATAAGTCGGCAAGAATTATTATAGAGATTTCGTGAGTTGCTCAGAAGGAAGAAATTCATACTCATGTGGAATTGCCTTATGTCTGCAAGGAAATCAAGCGATTTAGCTTACATTACATACAAAATCCAGGTAATCATGTTTACCTAGAAATGAATCTCCTAGACAACAATTAGGATGTCAGCGTCTCAAACGCCTTCACGTGCTGTACCTTTCTTTCTTTTTCCTGTTTATAAAATAATCCATAGCAGTACAACTAAAAAATATTACTGTAGCTATTAAAACCAGTCAAGGACCAATTTCAGTCACGATTTAACAAATACTAAAAATATTAATGAGTATTATAAATCTTAGGTTATACTGAAGGAAATAGACAATAATATTTACTGAAACCTAATCGTTTTAAAATTAAAATTTATATAATATTTTTGGGGAAAAATTACAAACACAATTTTCGGATACGCATTATTAATTTTTCTTTTTCTTTTACAATTTTTACGGTAACTTTGATCACTATTAACTAATGCTATCGCTTTTAAAAATATGTTTTTTCCATAATGCTATTTTAAATTATTTTTGTTTATGATCGGAAATTAAAAATTATCTATCCATTTTGTCTAGAAGGCTAAATATTCCTTTCAGATATTTTGATTTCACAAGGATTTTAACACGGGTTGATGTTACGGTAGCGTATCGATCAACAAGAGCTATTTCACAACCTGTATACTGTGATTTTAACTCACATTAATGCAGGAACTCCTTTATCTTCAGCATACTATTTTCGTTAATTAAAATAACATTAGAGAAACAACAAGAAATCAACCATTTTTATGAGAAAATGTCTATATCAAAAAATAAACATCAAGCTGTCATTACAAAGGAAAAAATGTGTAAACTTTTCATCAATTCTTGTACGTCATAAATTTTATAATTATATCTTTAGTTCAGTAACCTAACTGATAATTATATATCTAGTAAATCATGAGCTATCCTCTTCAGATTGAAAAAATTGAAGAGGTATTTACTCAAGCAACTTGTCTATTTTTAAATATGATTTTAAAACAATAAAGAATATGAGTATATGGCTATATGGAACATTATGAAAGAAAATGCACAAAATAATGAAAAATGAATGCAAAATGTTGTTTCACGTAGTCCACAATCAACCAAACAAAAAAAAAAAAGAGACAATATGAAATTATGAAATACGTACACAACTTCGCACAAATCAATGCTGATTAAAAAGCACTTACAATATTACTTACAATATAAGCACTTACAATATATATATATATATATATATATATATATATATATATATTCAGACGGGCAGTTAAACCTTTAACTCAACATTACATTTAAATAAATTAAAAAAAATTATGAATAATATTTTATAAAATAACTGATACAATGTTGATGCAAAACGTCTCTGTTGGAATGATGTAAAAATTTCTATGAAATCGAATAATTCAACGATCCTTAGTACTTTTTTTATTTTAATCTATATATATATATATATATATATATATATATTTATTTATATATTTATATATATATATTTACTTATTTTTTTTAAAGAAGGTGGGTTTTTCACTCAAAATGCACTAATTATAATTTAACAGCATATATTTTATATATTTCTAAAAAAAAAAATATGATGCGAGTAGAAATAAATAGGGCTGAACGATCTACTTATTAATTTAGAAAGAAAGAACTATATAAGTCAATTTTTGGATTGGTCTATAGTCTATAGAATACCGGCACTTTGTGTCCAACGGTGAAAACGTTGGGGTTGTAGTTCGTCTTGCTTCCTGATGGAGAAGTCATGTACCTTACTTTCGATTCGCTATTCCAACCGTTTCAATTCATACACTCATATACACCAGCAAAAAAAAAGAAGGCATTCTAATATATTATTTTTGGCTTTTTTTCCTTTTATTCTTCTTTTTTTCTTTCCGAATTATTTTGACTTTCTCCCCAAACCATTCAGTAAAGTATATTTAGGTATAGTATTTCCTTCCGTTGTCACTTAAATCTTATTTCCCTTTAAAATTTTACGAAAAAGAAATAAATAAAAATTTGCGTGTATCGAAGGCACTCACTCCTAAACCTTTTGAGAAAAAATAATATTAAAAACTAAATAAATTTAATTAATTTGTAACAGATTTTAAAATGATATGGAAAGTTTGGCTGATCCTAATCCTTCTGTACGATTGGCTCGGCCAGTGTTTTTGATATTTTGTAACACTTAATATTCTTTTGTTTTTTAATTAGACCTTAGTGGAGGAGACTTCTTAACACTTTAAACAATGAACTACTAAATTATATAGCGTACAAGAAAATATGAAACGCGGGTCTAAAAACACTGCCAATTTTGAGCGAAAATGATCAATTATATTTTTGTATACTTAACTTGTATGAAACTTTTAACTTATCTAACAAAATAATAATAAAGTTTAAAATATATTACAAATCAAGTTTGCACTCCACGAAGCTAACACTAACTTATAAAAAACCCAAAGATATTGTTGAATTCATCAATATTTGCATACGGCTTAAAATTTAAACGTTCTTTCACTGATAAAAATATTATATTACTCTCACTTTAAAACCATTTTTACTTATTTTTAATAAAATATAAATAATAAAACATAAATCTAGAATGATTTGTTAAACCAGCAAAATTCTTTTTTTTAAATTAGCTCAAATTCAATCACGTGATATAGAAATATGTTTTAAATTATCAAATATATAAAACTAAATCTTAAATTATAGGACATAAAAAGATAAAAGAAAAAAATTAAAGTATCACGCCTATATTTATTTATATCCACCTCTTCCTTGAACCATTATAACGTCTCATTTAGAAAAAAAGAATTAAGACCGTACGTTTAAACGGTACAAAGAAATAGATTTTTACGCATTCTTCAAATTAAAAAGGCGGTAACGTTAATCCATCATTGATGGTTCATAACTTCCCAAATGATATTAAATTATTTAAAGAAAAAAGAATAAACAAAAGTTAAAAATCGGGATGTAAAAATTTCATATGTGCATTAAAATGTGTTAAAAAGTAATTTTTGGGAATGGATTGATTTTATAAAATCTTTCAATAAAATTTTCAAGGTATACACCTAAAGGTAAAATTTCTAGCAGAATATTACAAATATACGTTAGTAAACCTTACGAAAGTAGCTAATCTTTATTTCCTTCAAGATATAAGAAACCATTAAATATCTCACCTACTCCATCATAGTATCGATTCATTTCCCTTAAAAGACAAAGTTACTAAGTAATATTTCATGCTACTGTAGATCAGGTGTATAACTACTTTTAATGTATAAATAGTGGATAACAGTACAGATAAACGCGATACAAAATTCTGTAATTTAAATTTGTAGCATTTTTAGGTTTGAAAAAACTTCAAAATTTTGGGAAATTAAACCCACTTGGGTATAATTTTTTGACAGTTAATAATAAAATTTTCAAAATGTACACTACAATAATGGGAAAAGTTAAAAAAAGAAAATTTAGTTAAATTCATAATTTTTTTTTTAACAAAGTAACTTGTATTACTTTAAAAACAAACACATTGTGATTGGGATTTTATATTTATATAAAAATAAAAAAAAATGTTCCGTTTCCGATTTACCTAGCACGACTCCGAAAAAGGTGACCTATTTGAATCTTATCTGATCAACGTCTTTTTACCGCTGGACGTACAGGGCCGTAATGAATATAAAATACATGAATTTCTAGATTGCCCGATCCCTCTATGTCTACAATGTTTTTTGTACATAGGAGGTGGTAGGAGAAATCAATGACGGGAACACATTAAAAAAGGCTAGACATTGATTTTAATAACTCGTAGGATGTTAGTATTGCTTCCGTTCAAGGCCATATGGTACATAACAGACATTTTCAATGGGATCCTTAGACCAACTTGTTTTCCAACCGGGTGGAGGGCATCCCTTCCACCCCAATATAGTGATTATAGTGATATAGTGGTTGTCCCGAAGCCACGAAACATCTTCATGATGTTACATCCTACAGACCTATAAATCTTCTATTGATAACATTCAAGTAGTTTAAAGCTGTTCTCCGGAGGCTGTGGCCTATCTTGGAGCGAGACGAGATTAAACCAGATCATCAAGTTGCCTTCAGGAGTGGGAATTCAACCGTCGCAAAGACCTATATAGCTCTTACCATCGTAACCAGAAGCTTGAAGGAAAAGCAGTATTACTCGGCAGCGTTTCTGGCATTTGATAAGGTCTGGCTGCCTGCTCTACTGTATAAATTAAAACAGAGCCTCTCTCAATCATTTTACTTAGTCCTACGAAGTTACCTTGATGGTCACTTTTTCCAGATTAAGTTCAATCAGGAATTATTAAAGTTCCTCGATATGAAGTCGGGAGTTCCTCAAGGCTCTGTTCCGGAGCCTGTTCTGTATTAGATTTTCACATCATACTTTCCTGCTCCGGATTACGTTATTGTCGGATAGTTTGCAGATAACACGGCAATCCTAGTTAATAATGAAAATCAGAATCAAGCCTTTGCTAAATTGCAATCAGTGTTAGACGAGATCGGCGCGTAGCTGACGTAGAAAATAAGAGTGAATCAGAAAAAATCAAGCCATATGACATTTACAACGAGAAGAGTTGTTTGTCCACAGATCCACCTGAAATGGCGTCTACGTCTCTCACGCAGATGGGGTACGTTACCTTGACCTAAACTTGGATCGTCACCTGACGTAGAAGAGCCACGAGGTAGAAGAAAGGAAACAACATCAAATATTAGGAATTAAACTGGTTGCTTGGCAGAAATTCACAATTATCCTTATTTAATAGAGTGTGGATCTAAAAATGTATCCTTAAACCTATCTGAAAGTATAGGATCCAGCTCTAGAAGATGACGAGTAACAGCAATATAAAAATACTTCAAAGATTCCAAAGTAAATTGGTGAGGAACATAACAGAGGCGCCTTGCTTTTTAGGGTTAGAGAAATTCATGACTACCTAGGCTTACCTTCTGTTTACGAAGAAATCGCAAAATTTATCTTGCGGTATAAAAAGAAATTAGACAAACATGTAAATTGTCTGGCAGTAAATCTATTTGATAACAACAATGACATCAGGTGATTGAAACATTTACATATACTGGAGCTTCCTTTTTCCTGTTTAGTCTCCGGGAAACACAGTCAGGTATTACTTCAGAGGATGAAATGTATGAGTGTAAGTGAAGTGTAGACTTGTACAGTCTCAACTCGACCATTTCTAAGATGTGTGGTTAATTGAAACTCAACCACAAAAGAACACCGGCATCCATGATCTAGTATTACAATCCTTATAAAAGTAACTGCCTTTACTAGGATTTGAACGTTAAAACTCTCAACTCCGAAATCAGCTGATTTACGAAGAGGAGTTCACCCACTAGACCAACCCGGTGGGTATGTATGCTGGACGTCGGAGATGTAATCAAAGGAGTGACGGGGTGTAGGAACCTGGAGATGAGAACACAAGATCAGTCTATCACTGTAATGAACATCACTTTAATAGTCATTACCGGCAAATATTTATTTATTTATACTGTTATTTTCATATATTAATAGTGATGACATTGTTTTTTTTTTGTTCTTTCTCTCTGCGATTTCTTTCTGGTATTGTGTTTTTAGTATTGAACTTTAGTTGGACCGCTTATACAAGTGTTTTTTCTATATATTAGATGTTGATGTTGCACTTTTTTTTGCTTTAATGAAGGGTTTCGTCCGGGACCTATCTTCACGTAATTATCATTAATAAAATTTAATTATGGTCCTCTATTACGTAACGGTAGTAAATATTAAGAAAGTAAAAAAAAAATCCTATTTACCAATGGAAATACAACAAAAACCATCGAAATTATACGATTACATCGTTATTAATTTTCACTTACAAGATACACGGTTCTAAACATAAACTTCATCTTTCATTGTATGGAGTATAATTAAGCGAAAATTTACATAACAATTATAGCAAATAGAAAACACTTTTAGCGCTCGTTTATTTA
This sequence comes from Lycorma delicatula, assembly GCF_047948215.1. Taxonomy (NCBI): domain Eukaryota; kingdom Metazoa; phylum Arthropoda; class Insecta; order Hemiptera; family Fulgoridae; genus Lycorma; species Lycorma delicatula. The sequence goes on from NC_134462.1 coordinate 116,041,582, forward strand.
TCACTTTTATATTAATGAGTTATGTAAATCGTGAAATGTTGATACGGTGTTATTTCCGTTTGGAAAGGTTAGCCGAATGCCAATCTTCCGTTTCTACTTTATTATTATAATAATAATAATTATTATTATTTCTTGGAAAGCAATCAATTAAATTAAAAAGCAATGATTCTTTTAATTTTTAGAATTATTTCTTAAGTCATGCTTACAATAATTGTTACAATAATAAGTTATAAATATTTAAATAAATTCTAACTTGTGTTAAAGAATTCAATTTTAAAGTGTATGAATACACCTCAAATAACAGTATTTTAATATATTTTCACTCTAAATGAAATAAGATTAGATGAGGCTCTAGTTCTACAACAAATGATTAAAAATACGTACACTCACCTCATTTAGAAACAATATAAAAATAACGTTTTTAATTGATAGCTTAGAACAGTAGAAAAACTTATAGGTGATAAATTAATTGAATTATTTTCAAAGATATTTTTCCGATATTTATGTCGTGATAATTTTAGACAAATGCATGAATAAAACTTTTATTATATGACTATTCCTTCAATATAAATCACTCTCTCAATATTTCCTAAACACTTTATCAGAACTTTTCAAAAAATTAGAAAATTTAAACTTAATTTAGGTCAAATTAGGAAAAGAGATTAGTTCTCAAGGTAAAGTTAACAATACGGTATACGACAGGGTTCTGTTCTTAGAACTATTTTATTTATTACATAGATAAATGACTTATGTAGTGGAAAATTGAATGGTAGTGAAAACATTTCTAGATAACACATTAGATTATGATACTGAAAGTGTGTATGAAATAAGGAGAAATATTGAAGAAGACCTTATGAGAATTAGGTGGTGATTAATCAAAAACGGCTTAAATTTAAATGTAATGAAGACAAATTATATAATTTTTCAGTTAAAATATCTCCCAGAAAGGTTATACAGCATAAAACATCACAATTTAAACTGTAATACAAACATAAATTTACATGCCACACTATACCGCAAGTAAATACGGTTAAGTATCTAAGAGTAATTTAAGACGCGAATCTGTCTTTGAAGGAACATATGTCTTTGAAGGAACATATAAATAAATAATCTTTTTCATAATCGGTTTATATATATATATATATATATATATATATATCATTTCTTAAAGAATCTTGTGCAACAAACTTACAGAAGATGTATCTCACTCCTCGATAGAATTGAGATTAATGCATGGCATAAATTGTTCGGGAAGTATGTACTGTTGTATCATTATGTGTAGCGCAAGAACATGTAATTAGAATGATTCAAATAAAAAAAAAAGATTTAGTGAATTTTTTCCACTTTTTAAAAACTTAACATATTGCTCATAAGATATTTCTATGTTTTTAGCCCTAAAATTTGATTATAAAAGATGTAATATGTATAAAGTACTCATATGTTAAAAGTAATTTAAGTAGAAATGAAAATTTGTGTTACCCTTTGCTAAAATTTAAATTATATAGTCCTTTTAATTCATTTGTGGCTCCGAAGGTGTGCAATTTGTAACCTGTTAGTATAAAGCAATCAATAAACTTTAGCGGATACAATGCTCAGTTATTTTTATGGTTACCAGAAATCTATCAAATTGAAAAGTTATTTTAATTTATTTACTGAAGAAAATTTTAAAAGAAATTACTATTTTATGAATACAATATTTATAGATTTTTATTGCCATTTACGACAATATATTCATATTTACGAAAAAGAGCAAGTTCCGTCATACTTCAAGAAGACATGATACCAAAGATAGTCATGATACCAAAGAAAGCAGGAGCAGATAAATGCGAAGAATACAGAACGGTTAGCAGCTTAACTAGTCATGCAACACAAACCTTAACTAGAATTCTGTACAGAAGAATTATGAGGAGAAGAGAGTGGAAGAAGTGTTAGGAGAAGACCAATGTGGTTTTAGGAAAAGTATAGGGACAAGGAAAACAATTTTAGGGCTCAGATTAATAGTAGAAGGAAGATTAAAGAAAAAAAACCAACATACTTCGCATTTATAGACCTAGAAAAGGCATTCGATAACGTAGACTGGAATAAAACCTTCAGAATTAAAAAAAAAATTAGAGTTCAACTACAGAGATAGAAGAACGATTGCTAATATTTACAGGAACCAAACAGCAACAGTAATAATGGAAGAACATAAGAAAGAAGCCATAATAAAAAAGGGAGTCTGACAAGGATGTTCCGTATCCCCGATACTTTTTAATCTTTCCATAAAACTAGCAGTTAATGCTGTTAAAGAACAATTTAGATCCGGAGTAATAGTACAAGGTGAAAAGATAAAGATGCTACGATTTGCTGATGATATAGTAATTCTAACTGAGAATAGAAACAATTTTGATTTTGAAGAAACAATGAACGGCATGGAAGAAGTCCTACGCAAGAACTACCGCATGAAAATAAACAAGAACAAAACGAAAGTAATGAAATGTAGTAGAAATAACGAAGATGGACAAAGCAGGAGCGGTATAAAATACCGAATAGCACAGGCGAAACGAGCCTTCAGTCAGAAATATAATTTGTTTACATCAAAAATTAATTTAAACCTCAGGAAAACATTTTATGAAAGTATATATTTGGAGCGTAGGTTTATATGAAAGTGAAACTTGGACGATCGGAGTACCTGAGAAGAAAAGATTAGAAATTTTTGAAATGCGGTGCTATAGGGGAATGTTAAAATCAGATGGATAGATAAAGTGACAAATGAAGAAGTGTTGCGGCAAATTTATGAAGTAAGAAGCATTTGGAAAAAATGGTTAAAAGAAGAGAGACTTGTAGGCCACATATATTAAGGCATCCTGGAATAGTCGCTTTAATATTGGAAGGACAGGTAAAAGGGAAAAATTGTGCAGGCAGGCAACGTTTGGAATATGTAAAACAAATTGTTAGGTATGTATGATGAAGGGGGTATACCGAAATGAAACGATTAGCACTAGATAGGAAATCTTGGAGAGGTGCATCGAACCAGTCAAATGACTGAAGACAGAAAAAAGAATTGTCATTTTAAGTTCCTGGCGGTATATCTACAAATTTCTGTTTCACTTTATAACATGTTATTTTGATAGTAACCTTCAACACGGATTTGTCTACAAACGGTACCTAGTTTTTCATTCACGTTATACATTTTGTATTGCATTGCAGAAATTGTTTTATTGAATTATATTTTTATTATTATTGTTATTAAAAATATAATAATAAAGTGAAAATTATAATTTATGTAAAAATAATAAAAAAAATTAACAATTAAAATTTCGAAAAGTAAAACATTTTTGCAGATTTAATATTTGCATTATTATTGCGGGATTTAATTCTAATTATATCCAAAAAATCCTAAATTAAAATATTTAACAAATAGCTAAAGAAACTGGAAATTATTTTATCTAATATTTACTAGGTTAGTTAATGTGTCTTTAGAATAAAACACTGACTTCGGACAATTTTATTTCAGTTAATTTACTTTCTGAAGGTGTTGCAGAATGATCACGTAGAAGGATCTGAATATTTTATGAGGAAATCAAAAGTATAAAGAGAGAGAGAGAGAGTAAATAAGACAGAGAAATGTTACTTATATGGTCATTAACAATTGTGGTCATCACAACCAAAACAGCAGATACCTTGTTACCAATTATAACGGATACAATCAACCCAATCTGGATAAATAAGTACCTGCATAAACATTTTTCTTAATCCACTTACAAATTTTCCAAATATTTATTAAACGTTTAATTCTTCTAAGCAATTTTTTAAAATACATAACGTAAATGCAGAGATACATGAATTATTTTTTTTCTTCTAATACTTAATTCTAATTTTTAATTTTAATTAGTAGAAAAATAAGCTGAATTTTCAAATAATTAATGGCAGTATAGTTTATTTAACTGTTACATTATTGACTACTACAACCAGTTTAATATTTTGACTAAATAAAGTTTGAAATAAGTATTTTGTCTATAACTAGTGTATGAGGAGTACAATTTAAAGAATAAGTATGAGAGTACAATTTAAGTATAATTTAAATAATAATAATAATACGAGGAGTACTCGATATTAAAAATCTACGCTATGGCCAGAACCAAAAATTATGGGACTACTTCCATAGCAAGCAACCCCCCCCCCCCTTCTATCAAGCCATCGTAGTGGCAGACCAAAACTGTACGCCATTAAACCTAGCCAACAGGACCAACGTAGAACACAAGAAAGAGAGCGATGCAGATAAAATTCAAAATTGGGGAAGGAAAGAGCTGCTAGACCAGGAAGGAGTCGATAAAGCCGCTTCAAATAATTGGCTTGTGCAAGGAAACTTACATTCCGAGACGGAGAGATTTATTTAGCGTACAGGATTAAGTAGTAGCAACAAGAAATTTGAAGAAAATTATTCTTAAAGAAAATATCAACAACAAATGTAGGCTATGTATGCAACACGGTGAAACAATAGACCATATAGTCACTGGCTGTCCGATTCTAGCTCCGACGGATTACAACAGGAGGCACAACAACGTGAAAAAATTTGTACACAGAGAACTCTGCTATAGATAAAAGTTAGAGTTTCAAAAAGGACCCTACTATACTTATGAGCCAGCCTCCTTTTTGGAGAACAACAACGCAAAAATTTTCTGGAACCAAGGAATAGTAACAGCAAAACCCATCAACTGTAATAAGCCAGATAAAGTAGTAGTTGACAAAATGGAAAAAATAACTTGCATAATAGACGTAGCCATCTCATCAAGTAACAACATCAACATTATGAGAAGCTACAGAAATATACAGATCTTGCTTTTGAAATTTTAGAAATGTGGAATCAAAAAGAAGTTTATATAATCCCAATAATTATATCTGCGGAGGGAATAATACCATCTACTTTACACAACAGTCTTGAAAAAAACTGAAGATCCACTGGATGACCCACGCGCTAATGCAAAGGAGCGTGATAATTGACACCTGCCATGTTGCCAGGAAGGCACTTAGTCAACGATAGCAAGCCTAATCTCGTTGGTATAAATTACTCCGAGTTTAAGGAATGTCATCGGCAAAAAAAAGCTGTGAAAGTGTGGAATAATAATAAAAATAGTATCTTACTATAAATATTTGATATACTAATATCAAAAAGTTCACCCAGGACTCTTACAACATATTCTACTGGTAAAAATAATGGAAAGGTTCATATATCCAAATATGCTTCGTTTCCCAGTTACGGCTAGTGAAAAATTTTGGTCGGACTTCAGTTACCCCGGTGAAATGAGGTCGTACTAACATTTTTTGGGCGTTAATTAAGGAGCAAAACTATTGATTTATTATGGTGATTGACGTGAAAATTCTAATAAAATATTTCCCAGAACCGTATCTCTAGCGGTTTCTGAGAAATCTGGCGTGAAATTCAATAAATTTGGGTAAAAACTAGTTTTTTTTTACGTTTGAAGTAATAAATTTGTTAAATGGGTAATAAACACATAAAACTCTAAACAAAACTTGCGAAGAATTTAATTCTGAACAAAACGATAAGGTAATTTGAATAAAACAATGAAATGTTAGAAAAATTCGAATTTTATTTAGAAACAGTACACTAGACCAAAGTGCAATATACGTACCGGTTTATAATAAATTTTCAAAAATGAGTCCCTTATTTTCAACATATTTCTATTTCGCTTTGAAAAATTTTCTCAATAACTGGGGTGGAAAAGTCCACCCCAGAATACTAGAAAAAGTTTAAATTTCTACATTTACGTGTAAAAGTGTTTACACGTGTTTAAATTTAGTGTAAAAGTGTTTAAGTGTTTAAATTTAGTGTAAAAGTGTTTAAGTGTTTAAATTTCTACATTTAAGTTTTTACATTTACGTGTAGAATTATACGGTTTAGTATACTTCATAAAATAATGTTACGTATTTGCTTCGTTATTGCTTATCTATTAAAAAAAAAATAAGTTTTTTATAATCTCCTGTAGTTTGATAGTATTTTTCAGAAGGAAAATTGGCTGTTTTCCTTCAAAATAAAGATCTATATTTAGTTCAATATTGTTATTAAAACAATATAATAATAATTTACAAAAAAAAAAACGGTATTAAATAGGAGAATAGAACAAAAAAACAAAGTTCTTATAAGGTTAGTTGTAATAGGGAGCTAAACCATCTTAGCAGGAATGCATAAGAACGACCATACTACACAAACAAGTTCCTCTGGGTTATCTTTTAGTACAGTTTTGATTTTTGGTTAAATTATATAATAAAATAACTTGAACATGATCCTATTGGCGTTTATTTAAAGAAGAGCGTTGAAATAATTTACTAAATATTTTACGTTTTGCATATAACCCGTTATGATTCATTTAATTTTATTTGTAATTGTAATTTTGAATTTTTTTTTAATTATGAAAAAACCTATTGGAAACTGATGCAAAAGATGACTTCAGAAAAAATAAACAAAAAGTACCGTATTTAAAACTGAAACAATAAAAGTTAATATATATATATATATATATATATATATATATATATATATATATATAAATTACAAAATACATAAATACTATCTCGATTTAGAAATTATAATAAAATAAGTGAATCATAATAAACAATAAGTAAAAAGGAGTTTTCTAGATTGTAGAAAATTATTTCTGAAATAATCTATAATATTTTAATTGGATTACATCAAAATAATATATAAACTGAATGTATAATTTATAAGTGTAAATCATGAATGAATAATTAATGTAAATTTGGTCAGTAACTAAATTCAAAATAACAGAACTTCATCGTTGCACAAAACTTTATCATCAAAAATATCAAATAATCCACTTCGTCCAGGGTCAGTTACCAGATAATCCTCGTCGACATGAATATTACATCATCAATCATTTCCTAAATTATCATTTTATCATCATATTTTATCGCGTGGAATTAATGACCCGATAAAAATAAATCAAGATACAAAGAAAAGCTACTACTATTTTACTGTATTTTACAATTTCTTTATACAGATTTCATTTTAAAAACAATCTTACTAAACATTTTAATATTGACCTTGTAATAAATTGACCACTTTATCAATAGAATTAAAAATGATACATAAAATGTTAATTATACTGCTTATTTCTCTCTTTGATTCATTAAATACGTAAATTTTTAGACTGATTATCCGAATGCACCCGCAGGGTAATAATTAATCTGGATGTATATTTAACCTTTTGGATCCCTATAACTGCAAAGAATTGATATATATATATATATATATATATATATATATATATATATATATAAGAGGTTTATAATTACATAAATCAACTGAATAACAGAGAGTGTATGAGAATTTTAAGAAAATAAAATGGATGTTAAGAAAGAAGAGTATGGTGGTAAAGGAGAAGAATAAAATTTTTGGATAAAACTCTTCATAAAAAAAGCTGACAACACAAAATTTTAGTTAGGGCATTCCGTCACGCGGCTAAGAAAAGTCATACTACAACTGTGGGTTGTTTCTGATGCGTTCGCGCACACGCACACGCGCGCGCACACACACACAAAACTTAATTAAAAATATTTATCATTTTATTTAACTATAATACAATCGCGTGTGGCGATACTAACGGCGACGGTCGGCACTAATTAAACCAATGTAATTTTACAACTTACGTAGAATAACTTTTGCTTGTACGGTCGGGAGATTGGTGTAGCTGCGAGGCTTAACGTACCATGTACTAAACGCGTAAAGTCAAAGGATCGTTCGAGTTTGAGACCCGGCCCGACCGAGCTACTTTTTTACACTTCGAAGATTATTAATTTATTTAATTCTACCGCTCACCTGTGACGTCACAACATAGCGGGTGACTACAACAGCTGTATATCAGTGCTAACAATTTTTGAAAGTAAGTAAATTAAATTTTAAAAAAAACTATAATATTTAACGTGTAAAAAATAATTTAATTAGCATCCCTGTGGAATTTAAAATTTCCCGCTCTTAGAGGTCGAGGGAAAAGTAAATTTTCCACAGGGTGAAAGGGAAATTTCAAGATAGCGGACTGCGAGACTAGCGCTTCTTGTGGTGACAGGGGGTACATTGACACAGTATACCCACTTAGCCACTAATTTAAAGCATTTTTTGGGGGGTGGGTGCGAGTTAGCAAATATTATTAGTTTTTAATTGTTATCAAATTAATAAACTGGGGGAATCTGACTGCAAAAAAAAAAATCGCGGTGTATTTAAATTTATTATTAATCAAATGTGAATTATTCGTTCCTCTTGTCCATTTTCATAAAATTCATATTCCACATACATAAATGACCATACTCAAAATTATTTCATAATTACACGTTTAACAGTTGTAGAAATATTCAACTGTTTAACAACATGAAAATCTGAACTGATTCAAAAATCCATGTAAAATCCTTAAAAATTTAAAAATACACAATTAAAAAAAAAAGCAAGATAAGCATACACGAATCTACCGATTTTAATATAAAATGGGATTATTTTCAAAATTTTGAGAAAATTCAACCCTAATTTTACCAAAAAACTATCCCATATACACGAGTATGTGTACAAAATTTCATTGAAATCGTCAGTTATTAAACTACGTACAGGCCACACGTGTAATATTCGTACATAAAGAAGTACGTATAAACATTATCCCCCCAACTTTTATTTTTTGGAGTTCCTAGATGATGAAACGTAAAGAAATGAAAAAAACGTTTTGGATGATCATCACACTTTCCTTGTAGAGCTGTGTTGTCAGGAAAGTAAAATCATTTAATGGAATTCCAATTGATAGGAAACTTACTTAGGAGAAAAAAATTAATCTGGGAATTTGTTTTACAAGTTAAATGAAAAATTATTTTTTAAGCAGGATTTGCCAACATATATTTGATTGTACTAGATTGCACCAATAAAAGAAATAATAATAATTTTTCAAGCCATAAAAAAATGACTAGTAATAAAATTAATGTGAAAAATGAAATAAAAATTTTAACACAATTGTAACATTTTATCAACTTATCCATAAATTATATAAATAATAAAACTTCACGTCATTACTACCACGTTTTATTATTGTATTTCATTATACCGTAAAGCAAAATAAATTAATTTAAATTAAAGGATATATAAACATTATTTTATAGACATTCATCTATAAAATGAAACATAAAATTTGTATTAACATTTAAAATTAAATACGAGTATTAATAAAGAATTAACTTTTGTATAATATACCTGAATAAAATTAAAAAAAGGAATTGTTTTTCCAATAAAGATATTAAAACGTCGAAATACTAACTTTATTGAAGTTAATATATTATATAATGTTATAAGGTAAATAATTTATTTTTGTAAATTAATATTTTCATTTAATATAAAATAAAATACTTAAGTAAAAATTATCTCGGTAAATAATGTAATGTAAAGTAAAATATACTAAAAATTTAAATAAACAGTAATGATGTTACTTAACCAACGGTTAATTTTTAATTTTAATTTACACTACTAACTTGTGATTTTATACATAATAGGGAATATATTTACCTACGTAAAGAGATATAACTAACAATAAACTTTTTATATACGAGGATCGGTCATTAACTAAAGAAATGCTAGCAGAGGAAAAGTTATTTAATAAAAAAAATAATAATAATAAAAAAAATTAAAAATGAAACTGTCTGAAATTTAAATTGACATCCTTTTCATAGAAAATATCAGAAATTCAAAAAAGATTCCATTATTATAACTTCTCATTTGTTTCAAAATGTCGGCGCCGTTTGAAATGTGTACTGTAGAAAAACAGGGTGCTATAAAGCGATTGTATTAACTGACGATATAAAACCGGCTAAAATTCACTAGCTGATGTTAAAACACAATGACAGAAAGTGTAATTACAGTAAAAATTCTTGTAATGGATCTGTTAAAGTTTCCACTAACGTTTTATAGAATTGCACTAATGAACTTATCCGCAAAAAAAGACAAATAAAAGTTTGAGACACTTTTGACATTTGTACTACAAGCAACGAAATTGTCCATTACGTTATTCATGATAACCTCAATTACCACAAAACATGTTCAAGTTGAGTTCCGAGACAGTTGACAACCACGCGCATTGAAATCCAAACTCAAATTTGTAAAGAAATTAAACGATGTTTTTTAGCAGTAGAAGATGCTTTTTTAAACCAATAAAATACAAATAGTCCAAACTTCTGAGTACGGATTGGAAACATCATAGTTCATCAGCCAGGAAAACAAATCAAAACCTACGCCTCATCCGGTAAAGTAACGCTAACAGTGTTTTCAGACTATAAAGGCCTAATTTAATGCAATTATTTAGAAGAAAAACATAAAATCAACAGAAAATACTACTGTGACAAGCTAGAAAATAATGTTAAACCCGCAATAAGGAGGAAAAGCCCCGATACTCTTTCAAAAGTTGTCATTCTCTGCATCAAAATGCCTACCCCCCACACCGCTCAAAAGTTTGGTCGGGAGGTATTGCTTCATCCATCTGTCCCGATTTCACACCATCAGATATTTTTTGGTCCTCTAGAATGTTTTTACAGCTCTATAATGGCTCAGACACCGAGGTGAATAATTATTTTTAATGGAATAAGAAATCTCACAAAAAATGGGGCAAGTGCCTAAATACGGCCAAGTATAACGTTGAAAAGTAGCATTAGTTTCATAATTATTTGATAAACGACAATTTTCTACAGTTACTTATCTTTGATAACCATTCGTTGGGGAAGGTCACGAGAAACTTTTTCAGCCTCCGCTATCATTTCCACCTTTAAGGACACCAATTGGATGGGCTCGTAGTGACGGTAGAAGTCAGAACTATTTGCTTATCACCTAACCAAGATCTTTCGGCCGAGTGAGATGGAGGGAACAGATTATGAAGACATTTATAGCTTCTTTGATAGCTCGATTCCTCAATCTCTACCAAACGGCGTTTTAAATGTACAGAAGTGTCACAAGCGATCGGTAAAGTAGGAGATTTAAACAAGGCTGCTCGATTTCATTTAATAGCTCATAAGACTGTTTATGTTTCCATTTAAGCTTTTTAATGGCAGACATCCTTCGGACGACGCATTTATCATTGGATTGGAAGATTTCAGAAATAACGATGGTTCTAAAACCGAGCATACCAATAAAAGATGTATATTTGTACAGACGTATCAGTCTTTTTCCAAATACTAAGATCTTTGAGAAGCTTTTTCTTGAACGAATTAGCCCTATTTTAGTATGACGGGTTGTTATTCCTGACCGCCGGTTTGGTTTCCCGAGTGGATACTCACACATTGAACAAATTAACGGAATTGCTGATGCCATCAGTTGTTGTATAGAAAGGAAGGATTACTGCAAGGTGGTATTTCTGAATATTCAAGGTCTTTTGATAAGGTATGGTTGCCCGGTCTGTTGTACAAGCTTACATGAGTCTGCCGCAACCGTATTATTTGGTATTACACAACTACCTTGATGGACGGTTCTCACAAGTTATAAATTTGGCCGAAAGTTGTTAAGCTTTTTGGATTCGAAATCCAGGGTTCTTGGGCCCCGTTTTGTATTCACATTGTTCTGCTTATCTTCCTAGCGCAGAAAATAATATCCGTGTATCCTTTGCTGATGACACGGTGATTATAGAGGTTGAAATTGACCCAAAAGCAGCGCTGGAGAAACTGAAATCGAAGTTGGACCTTCTCAGCTAGCTAAATGGAAGGTACATTATAATACACCAAATTTGAAATGTGTGACGTTTGCTATGAGGAGGAGAGCCTGCCCACGAGCCTGCCTTGATGGAGTTCACATCTCTTATTCGGGCAACGTACGATACCTAGGACTTCATTTGGACCTCCGGCTAACATGGAAAAATCGCATGAGAGAAAAGAGAAAGCAATTAAATATCAAGCTTAGGCGGATGAACTGGTTACTACGAAGGAGGTCCGTACTCTTTGTTAAATAACAAATTGTTATATAATGCGTTTTTAATGCCAATATACGGTTATAACGTATACGGGTTATAACTTTGGGGTACGGAAATTAATAGCAACATCGAGATTATCCATTGGTTTCAAAACAACGGGCTGAGGAACGTATTGGAGGTGCCATGGTTTACGAAGAACTAGATTCACCTAAGAACCCCGTCTATTCACGAAGAAATTTACTGGTTAACCTCAAAGTATATACTTAAACTTAACACGCATGAAAAACAACTGGCTGTTAACCGACTGGATAACAGTGAGAATGTGAGACTGAAAAGGTTGCATGTATTCGATCTTGACACTTGTGCGGTGAACAATGTTCTTTTTTTGTTTTATTACAATTTACCTATTGTGTTGAACATTTATCCTTTTTGTTCTGTTTCATTACTTGCTGAATTACATGTATATGTTTTTTACGAACTTTGAGTGGATTTTTAATTTTATTATATTCATTGTACTTTAACTGTATTAATCTTTGTTAAAAGTTTATTGTATTGCCTTGGGAGATATGCTGCTTTATATCAGTACTGTTATAAAGCAGCTTTTGGATTTATTAGCAAATTTTGATTTATACTATTTCTTTATAGTTTCGTTTTTTGGGAAACTGATTGTAAACAAAACAGTATAACAAAAAAATAAATAAATAAATAGTGTAATTATTAAATGACCCTCGTATTTTAAGTTTTTGAAAACTAGCAACAAATTTACAAAACTTTCTTATTATTTGTAAAGACTTTAAAGTTGCTTAGTATCATTACAATTACGAACTTACTTTGTTAGTTATTTTTTATTAAAAGAAAAACAAAAACAAATTTTTAATGAATTTTGAATCAGCAAAAATTGAATACTGTAGTAAATTATCCCGGTCTGTATACTCGTAACAATAAGACTTACACAGATATCAAAATTTTTTAGGGATTTAATTAAAATATAAACTTGACATTTTTAAATTTACTACTTCCTTTGTAATAAAATGGGAATACTATGAATAGCTTCAAATTATAAACTGTATTATAATTTATATAATGTTATATTTAGGAGAGGTATATTATTTTCGAATAAGGAATTAAAACTGTACCTTTCCAGTACTGTTTATTAGTTTAATAACAACAACAACAACAATAATAATAATAATAATAATAATAAATAGTATATCTCAATAATACAAAATTTATAAAAATTCCATTTTTAAAGGGTGTTTAATATTCTGATCATTTGATAAGGGATAAAACTACACTTATAACATGTACATTTTAAATAAAATATTATAAATTTTATGCGTTGGAACAACAAAAATAACAAAATTTTACTAAATTTTATTTTAAAAAATATAAAAATTCCATTGCTTTAAATGAAAGTTTAATAATGCAATAGAAGCATGGTAAAGAACGAAAATGATTTTTATAATACTGAGTTGTGCAGAAGGATATCTGAAGCTGAAAATTTAAAGGAAAAGTGTGAATCATGCTTGCTACGGACTCAAACATCATGGATAAAGTTAATTTTAATTATTATTCTGAGTATCCATACAAAAGTACATATTTGGAATTCAGAAAGAAAAAAAAAGTATGATTTCTTATGATTGTTTTTGTTTTATGTTGAAAAAGAAATTGGTCTTTCATAATCAGAAATGAACAAGTTATCTATTAAAATAAAATTATAGAAGGATTGCAACAAATTCTACGCGAACAAAAATTTATTGATACAAGAATAAATTACTTTTAGGATGTGGTGAAGAGTTTGCTGATATAGCTTCTGTTACAAAAAAAAGAAAAAAGTTTTTGTGCAATTTCAAATTAGGTATTAAATTGCAACAACAATAATAATTAAGTAAATTAAAAAATATATTTAATTAAACAAA